>NC_092742.1:99228493-99413493 GCF_047496795.1 Chiloscyllium punctatum | reverse complement strand
GTTGCTCTCTGAGAGAGGATATCTCTGCCTCGTGATACAATTGCCTGAACTTGAAGGCCAAAGGAAACTTTTCTAAAGTCCTCTGTTTATCTTGTGCTTTTCCAGATTCCATTCTCCAAGTTTTTCTGTCCAGCCGGGGTCGAATTCAGGATAACCAGCACCCATTGTGGTTGGACAAGGTTGGAGACTTTCGTTGATGAGCTGGAGTGTTTAAACAAATCCCATTCTGCTCTGACAATAGTGTTAATGATCAGCAGAACATTCCCCCTAGGGTTACGTGGCTTGGGCAGCTGGGATGAGCACTAAGCAATGCGATTTCTCATAGGTTCTAGCACAATATGCCCAAAATCAACTGCAAAAGCAACCAATTTCCCCTGCCCCAACCTCTATAGGGTACACCTAGGATAAACTATCCTGAAGTATCCTACTGGAGAAGCTGATGTAATCTTTGATCAATATGATCAATATCAATTCCCAAAGTATTACCGATGCTTGTGTTTTATGTTGGAATATTCCCAAGTTGTAGGAGTTCATCATGGCAAGTGCCAGTAATTTTGACTCTGAAAGTGTAGGTCAAAGCCCCTGGACCACTGCTGCCTTGTTTGTGAATCCCTCAAAAGCTAATGTTTAATAAGAGGATGATCCAAGGAGGAAAGTGCATTGGTGATGGCATGTGGTCTGAAAGTCTCCAGTTTTTGAAGGACAATACTTTGTTCAATTCCTCTTTACTGATGTACATTAAACTGGTGTTGCAGGATGAATGGCAGTGGGCTGGGCATGACCCTTAAACAGCTGCTTGAATTTCCCAAAATAGTGGTTGATTGAAGCAGAGTTTTTTTTTTTATGCTGATGCTAATGATCAATGGTCAGACATCTGGCTGGGGATAAAAACTAATATTGAAGTGATTGTTTTCAAGAGAACAGTGGATAAGTTCTCCAATATGTCCTATAGACATTTTATAAACTGGAGTGAGTCAGAAGCTTGTGTGAAATATAAACCTGAGAAAGGAATCCGGACCTGTGCAATAATTTGGCTTCTGTCCCAAGACTGTGTTGGAGGGGGAGGTACAGGAACAGGAGCAACTCAGTCACTTGAGCTTCACAGATGATCTTTAACCTCTTGCCTTTGCCTCAAAGCCTCTAATGCCTTTGGTTAACAATCTGTCAATCTCAGATTCAAAATTAACACCAGCATCAGTCGGTGTTTATGTAAGACAGTTTCAGACTTCTACATTTCAACAGGGTAAAAGTCCCTGAAAAGCCTGATTTCTAATTTTTAGAATCAATTCACCAATTCAAGATTCCAAAACCAGTGGAAATACAGTAGATAGAGAGAAATCAGTTCCAATTACTACCTTGAAAAAGTCAATAAAATCTTAACTTTGTAGATTACAGGAAGTACAACCCTATAGTTGGTGTGTATTCACTCCATAATTTAACTTCTGGAGTCTACTTATCATTCTAATAAATCTACCCTGTAATCTCTCCAAGGGCGATATATCCTCCCAAAGATACAATGTGTATAACTGCTCACGTAACTCCAGATGTGGCCTTCTGTAACTGAAGCAGCACTTTTACCCATTTTATATTCTCTAGCTCCCAGATTTTAAGCCGATCTTCCTCATTCAAGGTATCCTGTAGTTGGATTAGGATGGGGCAAATAGAGTGGGGGGAACTACCTCTGAGGTGGAAGTTGTGTCCCTTTGGACATTGCCCATAGTCTGGGCAGCAATATGTGTGCTCACACAGAATGGGCAATTGTGTGTGGCTTAGGGAATACCAAAATGTGCCAGTGGAACTGTGTTCTAGTAGGGGAAAGGCCCTCTTGGAGTTGCTTTGTCTGCCTGTGTTCTTTGGATTCTATGTTTAGCAGTGACCTCCTGAAGTTACTGGGTCTGGAGAGGGTGGGATTTGAGCTGGCTGGGGAGGGGGGGTGAAATGTTACTGATCCTGGGATAAGAAAGCATAGGACCTTGAGCATGTCTCTGAAATGTGTGGATTTGTTACAGATCAGCACAATTGGCTTCACACTGGGTGACAAAGTGGATGGTCCATTTCAACTGGAAATCGACTTCATCGCTGTATACAACGACCGGGCTCACACTGAAGAATTTGCTTATGAAACGTACAAAAGGAATCCAGAGGTATAAATAAAATCACAGGAATACGTAACCTCAGCTAGACCCAGGGAACTCAGTAACCTCTGTCAGGTGGTCTGACATTCTGCTTCCTGAGCCAATTTGAAGGGGGCAGCAGCACACATCAGCAAAATACCTGCATCTAAGAAGGTTGAATGTGTGTGGAGAAACTCAAATAAAATTTGTCTTTGTTATTGTCGATCTATACTTTCTTACACAACGACTAGCATGCCCTGTGGGAGGTAGTTCCTGTTCTTGTACGAGCTGATGGTGTAGCATTCATGGGTACCATGGCTACGGTGCTGATTCCCCTGGACTGGCAGCTTTAAGGTAGTGAGTTGTTAAACTATGGACTGAAAACTGCCAGCAAGTATGTTTGATACCAGCAATAAATGAGCAAAAGGCAAGGTGGACTTGAAAATTTCAATTGTTGCCTTTCTTAGAGCTAGTATTTATATAGCACCTCTGACATGGTAAAGTGTCCCAAAATGTTTTACAGGAGCATTAATCAGATAAAACTTGACACTGGTCCACTTCAAAAAAGTCCCACCATTCTCTTTCACTAACTTAAAACCCTCTGCAATATCAACAATTCTCCAATTCTAGACTTTTGAGCAACACCAGTTTTAACAGAATAATTTAAAAAAAAAGGGAAAGAAAATACTGGGCAAAGGGGAGATGGTGGGAAAGGAAAGCAGAGATAATGAAAGAGAATGGAGAGGAGAAAGTGGCACAAGCAAATGTAAGATGGATTTAATATATATCTCTGTATATGAAAACATGCAAATTCAAAGGAGTAGGCCATTTGGCTCCTCAAGCCTCCTCCATCTCTTTTGAAAATGTCACGGCTGACCTGAAAATGGCCTTAACTCCACTTTTCTATCTCCCCTCATAATCTTTGACCCTTTCGTAATCAAACTTAGCCTTTAATATATTAAATGATATATGAAAATTGACCTGATTAAAATAGTTATTTTGATTGTATTTCCATAAAGATAACTACAATGGAATGTGATTAAAACATCATTCATTTCATATTTTTGCATGGTGTCCTGAACTTTCTGGGTTGACTCCTACATGTGAAAGCAGATGTTTTAATTTGGAGTTATTTTAAAAGATGGTGACACTGATATTTATAGTATCTGACATAAAGTTGTTTGAAAGGTGAGGCATAATGATTTCCAATAATCACTGCAAAATAGATGGATACTCGGTCATGTAAGTTAATAACATTATACGCAGAAAGTTTGTTTATATTCTTCATGCCATGGTTCCAAAGAACATTCTGTCTGCACAAGGAGATTTTAGAGAAATTTATTATTTACTTGGAACGGAGGACAGCAACCAGTAATGATTAAGTGTGTTAAATGCACTTCTTGGAAACCTAGCACAGCAAGAATATCTTTTTGCTGTTGAGTTATTATGAGGTTATAGATGAATTAAATAAAGCTCTCTGCTATTATAATTAATTTGGATTTTGATTTTCTATGTCATATTACGCTGATACTGTGAACATTATGTGGAGGTGCTGGTGTTGGATTGGAGTGGACGCAGTTAAAAATCACATAACACCAGGTTATAGTTCAACAGGTTTATTTGGAGGTACAAGCTTTCACAGCGCTGTTCCTTCATCAGGTGGCTACAATAAGGAGCAGTAAAATTAAGATCATTACAGGTAATTTAAGAGAATAAGTAGAGTGCTGGGGTAAAATGTCCCCAACTCTGGGTTTAAAAGGCCTGGGTTCACAACCTATCTGCCACCAAGTTGACTTATAACACATCTGAGCAGGTTAATTTACAAAGAAATAATGTGAACAACCTTAAATACACTGTAAACTTCTCTACTCTGAATATGTAATCCCAATTATTGAATCCCTAAACTAAGAACACTAAATGGTGGGCAAGCTTTGGGGTTTCTGGTGGAGTTAGCCACAGCCTCTACCTGATCTTGTAGCGACAGTATATTTACATGGCTTGTTCAGTTAAGTTTCTGGTCAATGGTAACCCCTATAATGCTGACAGTGGAGGCTTCAGTGATTATAACAACATTGATTATTAAGGGACAGTGGTTAGATCATCTCTCATTGGAGATGATCATTGACCAGCATTTATGTGACATGAACATCACTTGCAGCTTTTCAGTCCAAGCCTGGATATTGTCTAGGTCTTACTGAGGAGTCATGAATGATGCCAAACATTCCCATTTTGATTTTATGAATGCAAGGAAGGTCATTGACAAAGAAGCTGAAGATAGTCTGGACTAGGACATTACCCTGAGGAATTCCTGCAGAGATGAGATGTCTGACCACAACCTTTTTTTTATATATACCAGGTGTGACAAGAGCAGAGAATTTACCTGGGGGGCGGTCCGTGGGGGCGGGAGATGAGGAAACTGGTGAAATTGATGATGCCATCTGGTTAGAGAGTCCCAAGGTGGAAGATGAGGTGTTCTTCCTCCGGCTGGATTTGGCAGTGGAGGCAGCCTCGGACTTGCACGTCCTTGGGGAAGTGGGAGGAGGAGTTGACATGGTCAGCCACAGCCCTTTGGGTTGTTTTGTATGTGTCCCAGAGATGTTCGCTGAAACATTGAGTTGGCATCCTGTCTCCCCAACGTAGAGGAGACCACATTGAGAGCAATGGACACAATAGATGAGGTGTTTGGATATGCAGGAAAATCTCTGCCAGATGGGGAAGGATCCTTTGGAACCTTCGATGGAGGTGAGGGAGAGGTATGGGTGCTGGTTTTGCATTGGCAAGAGGTGCACAGATGTAAAATGTATCATCCTCTGCCATTTTTGCCACTACAATCAGACCCCTCCACCATAGATATATTTCCTTCCCCACCCCTATCTGCATTCCACAGATACCACTCCCTTCTCAAGTCCCTGCTTATGTCCATGCCCCACCACTAAAGGATCGTTCCACATCTGGCAGATTTTTCTGAACATCCAAACATCTCATGTACTGTTTTTGTATGTGGTCACCTTTACATCAGAGAGACAGGATGCCCAACTTGTGGAACGTTTCAGAGAACATCACAGGGACATACGCATCAAACTCCACCGTCCTGTGGCCAACCACTTAAACTACCGCCCCCCAACTCTGCCAAGGACATGCAAGGCCTGGGCCACCTCCACCATCAAATCCAAGCCACCTGATGTCTGGAGGAAGAATGCCTCATCTTCCACCTTGGGACCCTCCAACCACACAGCATCGACGTCAATATCACCAGTTTCCTCATCTCCCTCCCCCACCTCATCCCAGATCCAACCCTCCAACTTGGCATTGCCCTCTTCAACTATCCTACAAGCACTTACAACCTTCCTTGAGTCAGGAGACTGAAATTGCAAACAGTATTCCAGATACAGTCTCACCAATTTCCTGAATAACAAACATTACGTCCTTCCTTTTATGTTCAATTCTTCCTGTCATAAAGAAGAGCATCCCTTAAGCCTTCTTGATTACACTTACCTGCATACTAACCTTGTGTCACTCATGCACTACAACACCATATTCCCTCTGTACATTGGAATCCACAGTTGTTTTGCATTTAAGTCATACACTGCTTTTTCATTCTTCCTGCCGAAGAGTGAACTTCACATCTTGCCACATTATACTCCATCTGCCAGATTTTTGCCCACTCAGTCAATCTATATGCATCTGGAACTTCCTTATATCACCTTCACAACATAACACCAAGATTGGTAGGAAGATATCTATGCATTTAGCTGCCATACCTCCACTCACCTCAAAGTCATTCATGTAAGTTGTAAAAGGTTGAGAACCGAGCACAGATCCTTTTGTGACTTGAACTGTCACATCCTATGTGACGATGCTGACCCTTTAACAAGTGTTTTTGCCCTTGGTCCTCCCCCAACCCCAATAGGGGTCGTAAAGGCAGAGGTTCCAATATGTCTGCAAATATCTACTTAAAGGCTTTTAAGTTTTTTAAAACAAAAGCACTTGTGAAATGAAAAGGGAGTGGCCAGTTCTCCCACTTCAGGGTTTTTTCTGGTTTGGTTTTAGCAAGCAGTCTGTAGAAACATCTGCTCAAAGGTAAGGGGAAAAGGTTCCCCAATTTAGCAGAGGTGTCTGGCTGACTCTCTCTCTCTGCAATCTCTCTCCTGTAAGAACCTGTGCTTAAATTTATGGTTTTGCCAAAAAGTGTGCTATGGGATGTTGTAGGAAGCCTGAACAGCTCTTTGTTAAATTGCATTTTCATGTCGGTTGGGTTTTTAGACAGATTAAGTTATTCTAATTTTGGTTCTTGTTCGTGTTTCATTCAGTGTAAATGAATTCAGTTTTGTTTAAAACTGAATGGTTGACCCAGCTGCATCGTTCCTGGAATATCCACTATACACCTGCTTAAAGTAATTAGAAAAGTTAGTGTCTGGGCTACCTTCTTGAAAGGTTTTGAGGGGTCTGGCCAGTCCATTACACCTGTCACACCACTGTGCGTTTTTGATGTTTTCTTCATAGCTGGAATATACATTTGAGGGCAGCAGTAACTCAGTGGTTAGCACTGCTGCCTCATAGTGTCTTGGCAAAGGTCTGTTTGCACATTCTCCCCATATCTGCATGGGGTTTTCTCCACAGTCCAAAGATGTGTAGGTTAGGTGAATTGGCCATGCTAAATTGCTCATAGCATCCAGCGAGTAAAATTAGGTGGTTTAGCAGTGGGAAATGCAAGGTTTTAAGGATAGGGTGGGGCAAGTCTGGGTAGGATGTCCTTCAGAGAGTGGACGTGAATAGCCCATTTCCCCACTAAGGATCTATGAGTATTCTAGTAAGCTTATTTCATCAAGTTCAGCTTTCATGCCTACATGGTTGGCCATATTTATGTTTAAAATACTAGTGATGCACCCAGTCTTTTCCCTTTCACAAATAATTGAATTTGATATCCAGTTTGATCACTGATACCTAGGGCTCCTTTTACTCAATGGTAACTAATCTCATGACATTACACCAAACTCCAACATTTTATTAAGGATGGACTCAGTGGGTCTAACAGACTGTAATGACTATATAAATCTAATTACTTAGTTGAAAGAATTATATCATATGCACCTAATTTAGGTGGCACAGCAAATATGTAGTTGGAAGCATAAAGTTATAAAAGAAAAAAACGGTGACACAGTGAGAAGGTGAGAAATCATCTAATTTGATCAGAGTGTTATTATCTAAATGGCAAGGAACAAATTATGAACAGAAATTTAAGACCTGAATTCAGAAATCACTGCAAAATATAACTAGTGACTGGAATGTTGATATTAATCTCAAAAAGAAACAAAGTTATGTCATATCTGTATATTCAGTATAGTTATTGCATCTTAGAAAAGATTAGTTGGTCTTGTAGTCAGTGTATGCAGATTTACAAGTATTATTGCAGGGCAAAAACAAAATTAAATAAAGAAATGAATACAGAAACCTTATACTTCTTTGAAAACACCCAGAGTAATCCAATTAAGTGAATATGGATCAAGGATATGATCATTTCTCTCTCTCTCTCTACTCTATTTTCTGTTGTAGGCACGTTTTTGTACAAGAAAGGATCAAAGGGAACTGGAATTCTACCCTCAGTCTGTTAATCATTGAAATTCTCAGGATTACATTAATATTCTTACATAACAGAAGTCTATCAGAGTATTCAGACAACAATCTGGTTTAAGTATCAGGATTATTTTCAGATTATGACTGAAGTGTTATTAAGCACCAAGATTGTAGTTTAAATATACTACCTGTACATGTTTGCAAGAGGAAAGAAATTATGCATCAATACTTGCCTGATGTATACTTGCAGTTAAAAAAGAAACTTAATCCAACTTTCCTTAGCATCAAACAAGTCCAAACTGAAATGTTTAAACTCTACATCCTCTCCAACACCAAAAAAAAAGTTTAAAAACTACTTTTAATCTTCATTGTCTCAGCCCATTTGTTGCCAAATTTGCTTCGTCACTTTCAGGTTTCACTCTTACAATACCCTCCTGTCAAGCCTCCTACCCTTTGTAAACAACAGTCCATCAAATCAGACTCAACTATTCTCCTGAATCGGGCCTCTAACTCCATAATTTAAATTTGGTCTTTAAGCAGTCCTTCCCAATTGCCCTTGCCAATGTCTCCATTACCAGAAAAATCAGCTGCATGAGCCCCACACCCGAAAATTCTATCCTCCGGATCTTTGATCAAGTTTTAGTCTTTAAATGATCCTTTCTTTGCTTAGGTTATACTTACTGATGCTCTGAAGCACCATGGAAATTTACATTACTGCAGTCACTTTTTGCAAGATTTGATAAGCTTTTTTTTAAACAACACTTTTGTGCATTTTACAGCAACTGATTGCTTTTGATGTGTGCTTTTGCTTATAGGCAAGTCAAATTTGTCTGTTTAGCTTATTTTAAATTATGGCATAACTGTGGGCTATAGGAGTTGACATAGATAAAGGTATTTGTTAAAACAGGTAGAGAAGTAATGTTGTATTGTGCTCAGACTATTAGCCACAAGTGGCTTGTGGTTAGGGCACTTTGCCGTCACCAATTCTTTCTACTCTTGAAATATAACATTAATGAGTTAGACTGCACTTGGTAGGCCAGTAACAGGACAAAACCAAACAAACAGTCATTGAAAACTTAGAACTGCAACAGAAAACCAGTCTTCTCTTTGTGGAGTCCAAGGGCCTGTCTGATTAGCAATGGCTGAAGATAGACCAATAGAGATAGTCAACAAGGTGTAATTTATTCCATGATCACAACTATCAGGTACTAGGTATGTCACATTCATCTCCATTGAGTTCTCTACATGAAGGTGATGCAACAATTTGGATAGAGCTAATTAATTTTTAGAACTGCCCTGTCTACTGTAGTATACAAGTTTGTGGAAAAAGGTGGTTTTCCATTACACCAAGGCCCATTGTCATTTACATTTCACTCTCTCCAAAAACGTTTGTCTCTATGATTATTCCTCCATAACAAAGCTTCTTGAAGAGAAACCCATGCAGGATATTACCATTATCCTCAAAAGCCACGATTGAATAAAGGGAATACCAACCAAAAAGAAAAAAAAATCAGATCTCAAATGTATCCTTCAGAATCAATCATAGTAGTAGAAAACAGTAATACAAACAACTCACTCATTAAGCTGGTACTGAGCTGCTACCCTGAGGTCAACCATTTAAAATCTCTGGGATTGACCCCAACACTGGCCTTTCTGATATAAAGAGCGTGGCGTTATGTGGATTTCAAAAAATGAAAGGAAAGCTAGGCAGCAGCTGCTGAACATCAAGACTATGCAATCCTTTTTCCCAGATCAGTGGGGAAATAAAAGTTCTCAATTAGCAAAGAAAGTTTTATTTAACAAATTTCATTCCACTTTTACAAAAGCACAGCTAAATTACTGTATAAGAAGCCAAGCATAGTTTTTTTTAGAAAAGCACATTTTTGGAGGGACTGCTAAACATCAGCTGGCAAGAACAAACTTCAAAATTGTGTTTTTCGTAATCATCTCTCATGGTTAAGCCAGTTAATCTCTCCCTTTAGGATTCTACTTATGCAATATTACATGTTGTTCTTTGTGTGAATCTAGATTGAGTTGTTAGAACTTTCTTCATCCTGTCCTCATCTTACATCCACACAGACAGGAGTGCGAATTTAGACAATTTTCTTTTATGTTCCTCAAAAGCAAGCAGGGATATCGTTATACAGCTAGCATATTTTTGAAAGCAAAATACAATGGAGTCAAACATGCTGGAAATTCTCAGCTCTGAATAAAAAACATTGCCTGATCAGAGTATTTCAGCATTTGTTTAAGTTTCATTTTTACCGCCAAACCACTAGATACAAAACATGAAAATCACAACTTTTTTAAATCAAGGGAACACTTCAACATAAAAAAAGGGAATAAAATACAGTTCCAGAACTGAGCAGAGCAGCTTGCTTTCCAGTCGTTTTATGGATCTAATGAAACAAGTGGTGGAACGGATATTTATCTAGGATAAATATGCAGGAGTGGGATCTGAACACAAGAGAAAGAGAAAAAGGAAAAATAAAGGTCAATTAAAGTTTATGCAGAGTACCTTGACAATTGCAGTTCCTTTAGGAAAGGGAGCTCTATATCTTGGTAAATTTTCAGTTTTCTACAGAAAACTCAGAATGTAACATATACAAAAATAAACCTCTCCAAGAACAAGAGTGGGTGGGTGGTTGGAAGGGAGAGAGGTAAAAAGTGGGGAGGGCAAAGAGGGAGGGAGAAGGGAGAGAGAAGTTCAGGTTGTACCCAGTCAATAGGATATTATGGCTATATTACTTGAAAGAAAAAAAATGAACCTTTGAAAGTCCTACATAACTTCAGATAGCTCATGGCTGCACAATTTTACAGGTACACAGAGAGTCAACAGTCAGAGAGTCAACAGTCAGAGGAGTGGCGCAGAAGGAAGCAGCACATATAGGTGATACAAAACTCATGCATAAAGCTGTTTTGAAGAAGATACCTTAATAGAAGATCTAGAATGTTATTGTTCATGTTACAAATTAAGATTTGCTTTTGGACTTTAGAGTTGTTGAGAATACCTAACAACTCCAAACGACACCATTCCTCACTCTTCTGCCTTTTATTTGGGCTCCATGGTTGAACTTAAACACCTATCCTAGGATCTAACAAACTACAACATCACTTATTCTTTCCATCACCTAATTATTTTTGCAAAAAATAAAAAGCAAGCTGTCATGCAGTTACTTGGGAGGCAAATTAGCATTTTATTCCTGCACATTATAATCAATGAATTTTGATGAAATGCCGCTAACATCAGCCTTTCTGGAACAAGATGGGACTAAAATTGAAACAAAGATGGACAGAAGCAAATACTCTTAACAAGAGAGCGAGACAAATTCTTTTTGGTTCAACAGCAAATCAGTAGTCTGCCAGTTTGAACTTGAAAGGGCCTAAATGCAGGTTTCAGTACTGGAGACATTTCAAGATCCTCAAATAAAAAGCACTCTTTAAAAGCTGGTAAACACACGGAGTTACACATCTTATTTTAAAAGCAAGATTTATTCTGTTGAAGTTAAATGCTCACGTAAGTCAGGGATGTCAGGGTTTGATGGAATTCTCCCTGTCCAGTGTCAAACACACTCAGGTGCAGTGCAGCTACCTTCATTTGTCGCTTGCAAACTGCACATCCCTATTTTCTCTCAGACTGTCTCCACCTGATCAACATTTGAAGCAAGCATACATATTCATCCATCAGGGAATATAACTAAACAGTATCTGAAAACTACAGAACTTTAAAAGTGAGGTGCCTCACTTAACTGAATAATCTATATTCAGTCTCAATGATGAAACCACATGAATCAAAGCTCAGAATGGACAGTGCTATAAACAGAGAAAGGGCTAAAGTTTAAAATAGAGTTTAGAATATTCAACCAAACACATAAAAAAGGCAAGTAACAGAATAGACAGTACAGAGTATTGGTTTCATTCATAACTGTGTTCATTTTGCCATGACCAGTCCTCGTCTTGCTCCTATCACATTGTTCTTTCTTTCCTTCCGTTCTTCCAAAAACTTTTCCCGTCGAGTCTCCCTGTGACAAAACAACTTCAGGTTAAAATCCCCACAACCACCAAGCCTGAAAAAAATAGCATCAAATATACAGAAAAATTCTGGTCAAGCCACACTCAACCAAAGATACCATTTTAAAAAAAAAGTATCACTACACATGTAGTTTATGCATTTAGGGTTTCTCCTACAGTTGAATAACTTGCCATCATTCAGTCTAGTATTGCAAGATCTTCCCGTGCCAGCCCAGTTACCATCATTACGTACACAGCTGAGAGAAAACAAATACCTGCCAGCAGAATGGTCCAAAGGGGATCCACTACCCTAAAACTAAGGTTTCAAACTTCCAAATACGTGAAGACATTAGAAAGCATCTGATTTAGAGAAACAAACTGCTTTGTGCAGCTATACTTGCTCTTCTGGATAGTATGGAAATGATAAACAATCAATCCATCATTTCTTTCCCTTATTTCTCCATCGATAATTCCAAAATAATCTTGAGAACACCCTAAGGTTTACCCAGGCAGGCAAACTTGTCATCTCAATCCACCCAATTAGTCCAATCTCTAAGTGGACAGAATCCTTGAGAACATCTTGGGAATAACCCCAGTCAATGTTCAAACTCCATGTATTGTTCTGCATTATTCACAGGGTTTTGTTCTACACAAACACTACTGCTGCTCTTAAAAATAACACAAAAGATCAAGGAATCGCAAATAGTTTATCAAATTCTAAACATAATACATCAGCAAATTGAAACGATGGTACATGGATTGGAGACTTAACTCAAGGCAAACCCTCACCTGGTCTGTAATTTTGGTTGTTTAGGATCCTTTTTGAGAGAACAGGCATTCTCTTTCATCTCTTCCCAACTTTTCAGCTTTCCTGCAAAATAATGAGTCATTAGACAGGGGAGAGTTGGTGGTGATTCATGACTGTATGTGCAATGCTGCAATCTCAGTTAAAACATTTACTATAAACCCATGGCATCAACTGATTGAATGCTCCTTGGTTGCAGCAAGGAGATCTCCTGGCACCTTTCAGATCAGGTCAAACCAAACAGGTAGAACTGATTCAGCCAATCCTCTGTAAATGTGGGCATGTAAATGTTTTGGGTTGAGTGACCTTTCCTCAGAACAGATCTGAGCTTCTCCAGCATCTGTAGTTCTTTTGGTTATTATTTTAACTCTGCAGTAATTGAAGCACATTGTGCTATTCCAGAGACCAGAGTGCTTCTTGATGCCCCAAGTGAATACCAGTGAAGAAATGTTAATTTGACAGCACAGATGGTTCCTACCATCGTTTAAGATGGAAGGTTAATAGATGGTGATCAGCTTTATTTTTCTGGAGAGAAAGAAAATCATATATGTTGCAGTGCAAAAGGAGGTCATTCAGCCCATCCGGTCTGTACAGACAGTGTTCTGACAATTTTGTGCCAGTCTCCTGTCTTTCCCCATAACCCTGCAATCCATTTCTATCCAAAATAACTATTGCACCCCTTTTGGAATACCTCAATTGAAACTGCTTCCACCACATTTCCAGGCAGTGCATTCAATACCCTAACTACTCGCCGTCTAAAACAAGTTTTTTTCTAACATCACCCTTGCTTTGTTAGTGTATTATTTTAAAATTTATACCCTCCTCCTTTTAGGAGTGGGAGCAGCTTCTCCTATCTACTTAACAAAGTTCACCAAATCTCTTCCCAGCCTTCTTCTCTCCAAGGAACACAGTTTCAACTTTGCCAATTTGAGGATAGATTGGAAATCCTTTTCAGTATTAAAACAAGTTAATGACCACACCATAACTGAGTTGGAGCAACTCTGCTTGGGAATGGTCTGCTCTGGTGCACAGTTCTCTAGCATCACAGCCAAGATTCAGGACCCGTAGCTTTTCAATGTCAGATGGAGTAACTATAGTGTACAAATTTCTGGTTTTCATGATGGAAGAGACTCCAGGAAGAAAATAAGCATAAGCAACCTCTTGGTACTTTAAGCTGAAATGAAGATGCTTGCAAATGCATTAGTCCTGTCTCTTGCACACACATCCTGGATTCCAGCAAGGTTTAAGTTGAAGATATTTATGTACATATACTAAACCTGCTGGTTAGTAACAGATTCTACTCAACTTAACCCCTAACATACATGGAGATTAAACAACTAAAATTATACCAGTGGAGCCTGGGTCAGTTGTTATTTATATAGCTAGGATTCTGCAAACTTTAGAGTACTATTTGCAGAATTACTTGAACTTAAGTAGGAAGAATCCCAACCCTGTGACAGAGGCTAATGTAAAAGGGAGTCCAGCAAAGGTTCACCAGACTGATTTCTGGGATGGCAGGACTGGCATATGAAGAAAGACTAGATCAATTGGACTTGTACTCACTGGTATTTAGAAGAATGAAGAAATGGGGTGGTCTCAGAAACAAAATCTGGACAGGCTAGATGCGGGAAGAAACGTTCCCAATGTTGGGGAAGTCCAAACTAAGGGTCACAGTTTAAGAATGAGGTATCAGTCATTCAGGACTGTGATGAGGAAGAATTTCTTCACTCAAAGTTGTAAGCCTGGGAATTCTCTACTACAGAAAGCTGTTGAGGCCAGCTCCCAAAGGGAGCTGGATGTAGCCCTTGTAGCTAAAGGCATTAAGGAGTAAGAACAGAAAACAGGAACACTGAAATTGCATTATCCGAAAGGTCTACTCCTGCACAATTGTGTCAGTACAAACAGGCATCAGAAGACAGGATTAGATTTAGCCACAATTACTGTAAGCAAATAATGTGCCAATACCCCCCATCTAGGAGTCATACATGAAGAGTAGCTCCTCAACTAAGTGGCTAAATGTCAAATACTGTTGTCTACACTAAGCACAATAAGAATGGGTAGTTGTAAAAGAGGATGAAATCTTGAATGACTGCAGCTGAAGTCAGAATTTTGCAACAGTTAGAGACAATTTAATTCACATCCTGTGTCAGTTCTTTGACAGAGACATCCATTATTCCCACAACCGTGCACATTACTGAACATTTCAGGTTCGAATACAGCACTCAAATTATGGTTCCTTATTTTAGAAAATCAAGACCAGCAGAAACTCCAAAATGTTTGGAGATGTTTAGTCTTAAGGAGAGCCCAGAGATAGCACTTTCAATAAAAACAAAAAGGTTTAGACAAGATCTTGCAGGAAAAGCATTGAGATTTATAACTAAAGGGGGTTCAAATCAGAAAATTAATATTGAGGAGCAAAATGCACCCTTTTGACAATTTAAGGGATAAGGAGGATTAACAGATCAAATACTCAAAGGAAAAATGCAACACAGGAACTGGCCCTTCAGCCCACCATGTGTGCGCCAATTATGATGTCATTTTAAACGAATCCCATCTGCCTGCAACAGAACATGGAACAGGACAGAAAAGTAAACATTTGTATGAAAAGAATAATTAATAAGGATGTGGATAACTGCATTCCTTTTACATAGTTGACAAAGGTGTGATGAGCCAAGTTATCAACAATGCTGCAAAATACTATAGTTCCAAGTGCAGAACATATGTTTATTGATATTTTTACTTTGACTAGACAGAAAATATTGAAAAAATGCAGTTGAAATGATGCATACTGACCTTTGTGTGGCTTGTATCGAAGAGGGCGAGCCAAACTTGCCTGCAAGTCAAACTTTTTGTTTGTTCCAGGAGTAGTGATGCCAGAGAACCGGTACGGGGTAACAACTGAAACCAGAGAATAACAACTAGGTCATTTGAAAAGCCTCAAGTAAATTTATATTCTCTAAATTTGCTATTTACTAACACATTTAAAAAGGCACAGTCCAATTCTTCACATTTCAGACCCTTAATTCTTCTCGTATTTTGATGCACAAGAGAAGGATTACTTGACACAGCAAGATATGAAAAGTTAGCCATTTAGTTGCCTAAAGTCTCTTCAATTTTCAATGTGAGTGTGGGGAAAGAAGAATGAAGTAAATTCATGACAGTTAGAGATGAGACTGGCTAATTGACCTAGTGTTAATTTATGTAAGTAATTCAAAACTTTAATGCTGAAAGATCTGGCTTTAGTTTCAATACTACAGGCTTTAGTTTCTCTTTATTCACACAATTGTTTTCCCATGTTATCTCAACAACTTCAAAATCACTCATTCGTCAGCAATTACAACCCTTGTTTTGAGCAGTTACTGTTCCTCATTTAAATCTTTGAAGGCTAGGTATCATATTGGTGTATCTGCACTGTACTCCTTTCAAGTTCAATATATCCATAAATGTGTGGTGCCCAAAACTGAAATTTCAGGTGTGCCTAAACAGGATTTTCTGCAGTTGAAGCATGACTTGTAATCCCATATATTCTACAGTTCTAACCATAAAGACCAATATTCTATTAGACTTCTATGCTTCATGAGATTTTAATGATCTCTGTACCTGAATATCCAATTCTGACTCTAACATTTCACTATTTAGATATAACCTCTATCCTTTTCTGTCCAAGTGGATGATTTCACACACAGATTACAGCTTTTGCACATTCATCTCTAGAAAATCTTGTCATTTTATCTTCTCACCCATTTGCTGCTCCAATCTTTGCACTATTAGCATACTAATTCCATCATGCAAGTGGTTTATAAATACAGTGAATGATTGAGGCTTGCACAGATTCTTATGGCACCGGTGGGGACATTTTGATATTTAGACTACTTGCACACTATCCCCACTGTCTTCTGCTTCTCAGCAATTTCTGTCTTAAGACCAGGTCAATTGTTTTGTTTTCAATTCTATAAACTTCAAATTGAACAGTAATTTTATTGAGCCTATATAAATGGCATCCATTTGGTCACATTTAGAAGCGTATACCAATTCTCCGATCAGATGAAAATTTAAAGGTGTTCAGTCACCCAATCTTTAGGAGACCCATCTATTCATCATACCAATTTTCGCTGTTTTCATCAGACTTGCTGGTCTAGTGCAACTTCATTCTGTGTTAACCATTTACTCTTCAAATAGGCAGTGCTTCAATTTTACCTGCTATTATTCTATTTTGTTTCAAGATTGTTTGTCATTGTTCAGCTACCTCTAATTTGAGGTCATATAGAAATCTGGTTAGTTTGCATCAAGCTGGTGCTAATGCTATCAATTAAAATGTAGCAAACCCAAAACCAATCTGTGACATTTCACCAAGTTGTCACAAATTGTTTTCCCTCCCAACACTCCAAGTAAGCAATCAACTTATTATCTTCAGAGTTCACCATGAATCTCCAAAACACTGAATTTCACTAAGTTTAATTGACTGACTATTCAACATCCACATCCCGCACCTCCGCCCTCAGACCCCACCCCTCCAACCGTAACAAGGACAGAACGCCCCTGGTGCTCACCTTCCACCCTACAAACCTTCGCATCAACCAAATCATCCACCGACATTTCCGCCACCTCCAAAAAGACCCCACCACCAGGGATATATTTCCCTCCCCACCCCTTTCCGCCTTCCGCAAAGACCGTTCCCTCCGTGACTACCTGGTCAAGTCAACACCCCCCTACGACCCACCCTCCCATTCTGGCACTTTCCCCTGCCACCGCAGGAACTGTAAAACCTGTGCCCACACCTCCTCCCTCACCTCTATCCAAGGCCCTAAAGGAGCCTTCCACATCCAAAGTTTCACCTGCACATCCACCAATATCATTTATTGTATCCGTTGCTCCCGATGTGGTCTCCTCTACATTGGGCGCCTGCTAGCAGAGCGCTTTAGGGAACATCTCCGAGACACCCGCACCAATCAACCAAACCGCCCCGTGGCCCAACATTTCAACTCCCCCTCCCACTCTGCCGAGGACATGGAGGTCCTGGGCCTCCTTCACCGCCGCTCCCTCACCACCCGACGCCTGGAGGAAGAACGCCTCATCTTCCACCTCGGAACACTTCAACCCCAGGGCATCAATGTGGACTTCAACAGCTTCCTCATTTCCCCTTCCCCCACCTCATCCTAGTTTCAAACTTCCAGCTCAGTTACTGTCTCGACTTGTCCGACCTGCCTATCTTCTTTTCCACCTATCCACTCCACCCTCTCCTCCTTGACCTATCACCTTCATCTCCTCCCCCACTCACCCATTGTACTCTATGCTACTCTCTCCCCACCCTCACCCTCCTCTAGCTTATCTCTCCATGCTTCAGGCTCACTGCCTTTATTCCTGATTTTGCCCGAAACGTCGATTTCGCTGCTCGTTGGATGCTGCCTGAACTGCTGTGCTCTTCCAGCACCACTAATCCAGTATTTGGTTTTCAGCATCTGCGGTCATTGTTTTTACCTTGACTATTCAACAATGTTTGTTCTTCAAATAAATATCAAGGATAATCTAACAGTACCTATTTCCTCTTCTGACTGTATAGTGACTGCTGTTTAGAAACCATTATACAGAAATTCGACAAGTTTACACCCAACAAGCAATTCCAGTATGGCTCAAGTGGATCATCACTTAAAGGAGCCAGGAACTGACCATGTAACCATAGGGTTTATATACAGCTGATTAAGAGTGCTAGATACTAAGTATTATCAAAATGTAGCATTCTTCTTGAGTTCTCTTCCCAAAATCAGCTCTTTGGCAATTATTTACCGAAACACAGCAAAATGCCTTTTTTAAAAATTAAAGCTGGAGAGAGGACGGAGAGCCCGAATCTACCTTAGCCAGAGCAGGGATCAAGCTACTGACAAGACTAATTCACATACTGGCCATCTAGCCAACGTATCTAATTGGTTCTTCAAGAAAGCATGCAAAAATAAAGGAACTAGAACTATGGAAGCAGTACCTTTAGTTTCAGCAGGGTTACAAGCGTTGTTGTGGGTTTGCTTCTGGCATATAGGTTCCTCAGGTCCAGATGGTCTGACATTTTTCACTTCACTGCCTGGGTTAAGCTTCCTAATTGGAGTCTTCATCGTTCCATGTTTATCAGTGGTCTTGGCAGCATCTGTAAACCTATGTGCCATAATGAATATTTAAGATCTACACACTAACTGAAAACACAACTGAGAGTGTAGGAGATTGAGAAAAATGTATCAAAGGAAAATAGCAATGAGCAAGAAATAGAGAAAAAAATAGTGAAGGAGCAATAAAGTCAAAAACACCACCTTATTTTGAGAATGCATCTCCAACCTAACGCGAGATCAACTTCCAATTAATACGTTTTCTATGTACGTTTAGACAGGTACGTTATTAATTGCCTCTGAATATTGTACCAAGATACTCAAATGGCTTTAAGATCATAAGGATTTACTCAGCAAAAACCATTTTCTGGATCTTATTGTAGTTGACAACATTACCTGACATTCATTTTGGTGACAGAGTAAACAGACGGTTTAAAGGCTGATTTTTCATTTAAAGTTACTGCAGCAGAGCTTCGTGGTGATTTACGCTGGTTGGCAGGCGTCGAAAATTGGTCATTTTTTGATGTCTGATGTACCGGGCTAAAGAATTTGGGTGTGTTCATCATATTTTTTGGTTCATTCACTGACTGCTTAAAAAAGAAAAAGTGATATCAACTTTACAAAGCTTATATTAAAAAAAAATCGGTTATATGAAAACACAAAGCTGCACCCCAATTAAACCAGCACCAGATATAAATTTTGAATCAAAACGATTCAGTTCCTGCCTCCAGAATTAATCAGAGTTGAAGACTGGACGCTGGAGACATTGTTCTAACATGCAAGGAATGAGGTAGAAGGTGGTACTACAGAGTTGTACATCTTCCATTTACTTCAGTAAAGTAAATCAGCCAGTCACAGATGATAAATCATCAAATCATGGAATTCAAGTTTAACTAAATGACGCATCTGAACCTTTACAACATCTGCTAGCAGGTTTTTCAGCAACTTTCATGGGTCTAATGAAATTATGTTAAGTGTAGTTTTTTTATGAAAGCTATATAGCATCTTTAATTGATCTATTTAGTAGAGGGATTTAATTAACTAAATTTTCAGTTTAATAATCCTCTGAGCAGCTTTATTTCAGCCACTCAAAAAGAACTTTTTAACTAACATTTAACAAGCACAGAAAAATCAGAACAATCTAACATACTTTGGAAAACAGCAAACTATTAAAAGAAATTAATTCAATTCTGCATTAATACCTTTTACCAGGTCAACTGCTATACAACTGTTATTCTTAACTGTTTAAATTGTTTAGATGAAAATTCAACATTTGCTAAGAGTACAAAATTTTGTCAAAAGCATGGATTAATTAAGGTACAAATAGGGAATCTAGCCATGCATTTAATGGATTTTAATGGAAGGAAAGTGATCAATTGCAGTAGAAATCGGAAAATCCAGAGGTGCAAGTGCAGTTCAGGATTCCACATAAAAGCTGTTGGATTTCAAAAAAAAAAGTAGAGGAGCTTGTAATATATTAAGTGTTTAATATTGTGTGCATATAGCTTTGGGTTACTTTATAGTAAAGATATTAGTGTCTTGGAAAAAGGTGCATGGAGTACAAATGTCAGAATAGTGCTAACCCATCTGACAATGGAGGAGTAATCCAGCCCCATTCCTTTGCAATACTGGAAATAGCTATCCAATTCAATTTTGGAAGATATTGAAAACTATCTGTTTCTACATCCTATCAGGCAGTGCATTCAAAACAAACACTTGAGCATAAACACTGCACAATAATTAACCACCATCTATTTTATGAAATGGAGATAGTGCTTTGCCTTTCGTAATCCACTTTGCTTTCTTAAAAAAAAAAGTATAATATTTTTCCTGGTTTATTGTTTGAGAAGTTCCTTCTCCCAGCTGCATCCCATTCAGGCTGGGGTGACTTATCCATTCAGGAATGGGGCAAAAGCAACAAAAGAAAAAAAAATGAAAAGCAATCATTAGCTTCAGTGTGCAGCTAGCATCAACATCACTGACCCACGAGACTCCTTAGATGACAAGATGTGTGAACTTAATTCTCTATAACACCTAACTCTAATTAGAAATCAAAGAAATAGGAGTATCAAAATTAACATTTATAACTTGACAATTTTAAAACATCTGAAATGTTTCACATTGGAAGAACAGAATTGAAGGAATAGGTGAATGTAAAGTATATACTGAAAAATATTGAATCAGTTTTCTTAAAAAAATCAAGACTTTCAAAAGATAATTAAACAATTACGAGGAGGGAACATTTACATGGCTCTGAGGGAAAGGCAGAGGGTTAGAATTTAGTGAGTTACACTTGCAGAGAGCTGGCACAAACACAACAGGCCAAATGGTGCCCATTTGTGTTTAACCATTCTACGACTTATGAGAGGGAAATGAAAATAAGGAGTGAGCAGTGAAGTCGGCTGTGGACTCATCTCTGCAGGAGAACAGATTTGGAAGGTAGAAATGCTCTAAAGACTTGCAATAATCCCATTTACATTAGGCAACCATAATCATTTCTACTGAAGTGTTGCGGGAAATAGTACATTGAAATCCCAGACAAAAAAGGAAAAAGATAAAAATACCACAGATAAAAACAAAGCTACTTTCTTGAATGTCTGATTTCTGATAACATTAGTACATTACTTGCCCAGAAGATATTGCACAATCAAACCCAAATATCCAATATGTACAAGCTCCTTTCACAGCAGGGCTATTGTACACGTCAGCAACAGGAGCTGTAACTGCATGGTATAATTGATACCATCTGACAGTCTTGGTGAAAGCAGTTAACATTGCAATTAGCATGAAGGGAAACTGGTACTTCTGGTCTGCCTGGCTAGATATCATGCAACAAGTATACTCAGGCATCTAAACTAAAATTGAAGTAAAAATATGAAAAACTATGAGGAAAAAGCAATATCTCCAGAAAACTCTTCTGCACAAGTGACACTCAAGAGTAATGGCTCATTCTTTTTGGAATTCATTCTAAAATACATGGGCACAGTCACTCACCTGCTGAATGCACACATCAGAATTTTAGCATATGCTTCATATAATTTCCTACTACCAGAAACAACTTGTGCTTGGTAGACCCAGAGTGTTGGCAGGTTCAAAGCTGGTGTCATGGGCATTACCCCTCATATAGGCAAACTGTTGTACCTTCCTTTATGAGTATTACAACTAAAGATGTCAAAGGATACAGTCTATGTAATTTTTGACTTGCCCTCACCTGCTTGATAGAGTTACCAAAATTTTCAAAGCGTTTCTTTTTTCGTTCAATGTACAAATCAATTGACTCCATCTTTTTGAAATGAGCTTGATGAATCTTTTTCCAGTCTAGAGAGATATCAAATGCTGTATTAACACATGGATCTCAATTCTAAATATCAGAACATTACCAAAACATGAACCAAAGAATTCCACATTACACAATATCATTAACTTCTTTGTGGTACCTTACCAAAGGGATTTTGGATGTTTATTCATACCCATGTCCACTGTGTTATCCTAATCTATTCTTATTTCTTTAAACATGGTCTTTTAAAAAAAAAAAATCTGAACTGACTTTCAAAATAATTTTCAATTTCTATATGTTTAGTTTACACTTTTAAGCTTCTAATCTTAAACTAATTGCTCTGTTTAACTCCCATTTATGGAAATAAGATTGGCATTTCATTAGGCATTAAAATTAACCACTAAAAAACTGGAGATTTGAAACAAAAACAATTAATGTTTCAAATCCGGTGATTCAAAAATGTTAACTCGGTGTGCTCCCCGCAGATGCTGCCAAAATGACATTCGCCAGCAGCTGATGTTTGTGTTGAATGACTTTTGATGTTTGCCATACCATTTCGGTGTCATTTTAGCTCCTGAAGTTAGCTAAAATAGACATTATAAACACAACATGACAGAACGGCACAGCACAGTACAAGCCCTTTGGCCCTCGATGTTGTGCCAACCCTTTATCAAACTAACCTACATACCCTTCATTTTACTATAATCCATGTGTCTAACCAAGAATCACCTAAATGTCTTCAGTGTATCAGACTCTACTACCACTGGCACGCATCCACTACTCTCTGTATAAAGAACCTACCTTAGACATTTCCCCTAAACTTTCCTCCAATCACCTTAAAATTATACCCCCTTGTGACATCCATCTCCACTGGCTATCCACTATGCCTCTCATCATTGTGTACACATCAATTAAATCACCTCTCATCCTTCTTCGCTCCAATGAAGAAAGCCCTAGCTCCCTCAGAAGACATGCCTCCAATCCAGGCAGCATACTGATAAATCTCCTCTGCACCCTCTCTAAAGCTTCCACATCCTTCCAATAATGAGGCGAACAGAACCGAAAACAATATTCCACATGTGGTCTAATCAGTGCTTTATAGAGTTGCAGCATAATCTCACAGCTCTTAAAACTCAATCCCTCTGCTAATGAAAGCCAACATATCATATGTTTCTTAAATACCCTATCAACTTGGGTGGCAACTTGGAAGGATCTATGGACATGGACTTCCTTCAGTGCTAAGAATCCTGCCTTTAACCCTGTATTCTGCATTCAGATTTAAACCTTCCAAAAAGGAATCACTTCATACCTTTCCAGATGGAACTCCATCTGCCACTTCTCAGCCCAGCTCTGCATCCTGTCAATGTCCTGTTGCAGCCTGCAACAGCCCTCCACATTATCCACAACTCCACCAACCTCATGTCATTGGCAAACTTACTAAACCACCTTTCCACTTCCTCATCCAAGTCATTTATAAATATCACAAAGAGCAGAGGTCCCAGAATAGATACCCATGCAACACCACAGGTCACTGAGCTCCAAGCTGAATACTTTCCGTCTACTACCATCCTCCAAAGCCAGCCAATTCTGTATCCAGACAGTCAAATTCCCTGTGTCCCACACTTCCTTACTTTCTAAATGAGCATACCATGAGAAACCTTATCAGACATCTTGATACAATCCATGTACACCATATCCGCTGCTCTACCTTCAATGTGTTTTGTCACATTCGCAGAAGAATTCCATCAGACTTGTGAGGCATGACCTACCCCTCGCAAAGCCAAGTTGACTATCTCCAATCAAACTATGCTTTTCCAAATAATCAGAAATCCTGTCTCTCAGAATCCTCTCCAATAATTTGACATAATACTGGCTGTTCTGTAATTGCCAGGGTTATCCTCATTCCCTTTCTTGAACAAAGAAATAACATTTGCCACCCTCGAATCACCTGGTACTATTTCAGTGGATAGAGAGGATGCGAAGATCACTATCAAAGAGGCAGGAATTTCTTTTCTTGCTTCCCATTGTAATCTTGAGTATATCCCATCCAGCCCAGTGGCCTTATCCATCCTTATGTTTTTCAAAATTTCCAGCACATCCTCCTTCTTAACATCAACCTGTTCAAGCATATCAGCTCGTCTCACGTTCTACCCACAAACAACAAGGTCCCTCTCACTAGTAAATATTGAAGCAATGTATTCATTAAGGATCTCCCCTACCGCCTCAGACTCCAGCCATGTGCTCCCTCTACTACCCCTGATCGGCCCTACTCTCACTCTGGCCATCCTCTTGTTCCTCACATAAGTGTAGAACACGGTGGCATTAGTGGGCGGCACGGTGGCACAGTGGTTAGCACTGCGACCTCACAGCGCCAGAGACCCGGGTTCAATTCCCGCCTCAGGCGACTGACTGTGTTTGCATGTTCTCCCCGTGTCTGCGTGGGTTTCCTCCGGGTGCTCCGGTTTCCTCCCACAGTCCAAAGATGTGCAGGTCAGGTGAATTGGCCATGCTAAATTGCCCGTAGTGTTAGGTAAGGGGTATGGGTGGGTTGCGCTTCGGCGGGGCGGTGTGGACTTGTTGGGCCGAAGGGCCTGTTTCCACACTGTAAGTAATCTAATCTAAAAAAACCTTGGGGTTTTCCTTAATACTACCCGCCAAGACTTTTTCATGCCTCCTTCTAGCACTCCTAAGTCCATTTTTCAATTCCTTCCTGGCTACCTTGTAACTCTCTAGAGCCCTGTCTGATCCTTGCTTCCTTCTTCCTCTTGACTAGATGTTCCACATCTCTTGTCATCCAAGATTCCTTCACCCTACCATCCTTTCCTTACTTTAGTGGGACAAACCTATCCAGCACTCACAGCAAGTGCTCCCTAAACAACCTCCACATTTCTGTCATGCATTTTCCTGTTTGTGTTCCCAATTTGTGTTTCATAGTTCCTGCCTAAATAGCATTGTAATTCCCCCTCCCACAATTAAATACTTTCCCATACCATCTGATCCTGTCCCTCTCCATGACTCCATAGACAAGGCCAGGGAGTTGTGACCACTATCACCAAAATGCTCTTCCACAGACAGATCTGACACTTGCCAAGCACCAAATCCAATATGGCCCCCCCATCTACATATTGAATCAGGAATCCTTCTTGGACACACCTGACAAAATCTGCTCCATCCAAACTATTTGCACATCAAGCCACATAAGAAAATAATAGGGGAGGTGACCAAATACTTGGTCAGAGATAAGTTTTTGAGGAGTGCCCAAAAAAAAGATGAAAGCAAAAATAGTGTAGGGAGGGAAATCCAGAACTTCAACCTAGGTAACTGAATGGCGGAGTAGTTAAAACACAGGATCCTCAAAAGTTAGAATTATGAGAGTGCAGATATCAGAGGACAGTATGATGGAGCATTAGAGGTTGGGAGGAGTAAAGCCAAGGAGTGTTTGGAAAACAAGAATTAAGTTTTTAAATTCAAAGTGTTGCTTGATTGGAAGACGATGTAGGTCAGTGAGTGACAATGCTGTAAAATTATGCTTTATATAAAAAAAATCAAACCATGCATGCAAATTTCGTGACTCAACTGAACTCTTGTAGGCTTGGACTGAACACTCGTGTTTAACTGTATGAAGCTGAATAAGTCTGGTTAGAGCTGGTGTAGATTGATAAGATATTCTGGAGGGAAAATCTTATGGCTAGAATACACTAGGAACAAATGAGATATCCTCAGGGTCAAGTGGAAAATCAATTATGTGCCTTGGTAACTTGTTAATTGGTTTAAATGTACATAAAAGGAGATTAACAAACTACTTAGGTTATAAGAAAGGAGGGTGGTGAAGCGCTAGTATCTCTACATCTAAGGCTAGAAGTCCAGTCCCACCTGGGTCATAACAATAGGTTGATTAGAAAATATCTATAAGAAAGGAAACTGAAACCATTTTTCCTCGTAATAGAGAGAAAACAGATCCAACAAGAATATTGTCTTTACCCAGGATTCAAAAAGCCAGAGCAGATACAGAATTCCAAAGAAACAAAAGTTTGAAGTAATTGTCAGAGTTGAGAAGTCCTTATATGAATGCAGTCTAGGCTTTTGCATGTTCCATTATCTATAGCTGGATTGGGAAGTATAACCTGTTACGCTGATTAATTACTACCTAATTTACCAAGTCATAATTAACAATAGTTGGTGAAGCTTAGATACATGCAGCAGATGATCTACATCTTATGAAGAGTAGTATGTTGCAGACTAGTCAGGTATGCATTGGAATGGTCAAGTCTGAAGGAATAATGAGGGGTTCAAAATAAAAAGAGCCGAGAAGAATCAAAGGTTATGGGAATTAGAAATAAATACTTTTAGTGATGGAACAAAGGTGACCTTCTTGCTCATCTTGGAGTCAAGTGTGACAACAAGGTTATCATAACCAATGGCTTCTTTATCTTTTTGCCTGAAATGTTGTACATGCCTCCCAGTTCTACTTCATTAGCTTAGTAGCTTATTCAGTAAAAACAGATATGTATAAAAATACCATATTACAGGTAGACTGTCACATGTATGGAATTCATACACACAGTTTACGAAAAGATATTGGTCATAAAGGCAAAGAGGTGTTACAGCACAAGTGCCTGGGGAAATCAGTATTGAAAAAAAAAATGCTGGAAATCACAGCAGGTCAGGCAGCATCCATGGAGAGACAGCAAGCTAACGGATTTGCTCCGACTGGAGGAATGCTTCAAGTTTAATGTCAGCAACAAGTAGTTCCATTATCCCATCATGGATTTGATACAATATGATAATCTGAGGCACAACATAGCAAGACAAATGTAGGAGAGAGTGGCAATGCCCCAATATCAAACTACCATCTTGATTAGAGCTGAAAATGTGTTGCTGGAAAAGCGCAGCAGGTCAGGCAGCATCCAAGGAACAGGAGAATCGACATTTCGAGTATGAGCCCTTCTTCAGGAATCCTGAAGAAGGGCTCATGCTCAAAACATCGATTCTTCTGCTCCTTGGATGCTGCCTGACCTGCTGCGCTTTTCCAGCAACACATTTTCAGCTCTGATCTCCAGCATCTGCAGTCCTCACTTTCTGCTACCATCTTGATTACAATACTTTCTTACCAGGAGTCACATGATTTAGTGCAGTTTTCCCAACTGCAGGAGGAGATTTGAGACCAGATTTCCCAGTCGTTCGAATTAAACGTGGAATTTTGCCAGTCTTTGATTGGGTAGTAGTTCCTGTACCTAAAGAAACACAGCATCAATAATAAACGATTCATCAGACAGTGAAGCTACAATTCAGCACTGCTTGCATGTCAAACAGGGTAAGCAGAATACTATAGACGGAGTTAAGGTAATCCATAACCAATGGGTCAGATCCAAGCTCTGCAATCTTCTTACATCCTGTCATGAATGGTGGACAATTCAACAACTAACAGGAACAGTAGCCTTCACAAGTATTCCTATCCTCAAAATGATGAAACATTTGCAATCATCTTCAGTCAGAGGTGCAGAACAGGTGCTCTATCTCAGTCTCCTTCCAAGGATCCCCAGCATCACAAACTCCAGTCTTCATGTTATACAATGGAATGAATCAATTGGTTGAAGATACTGGATACTGCAAAGGCAACAAGAACCTGGACAACATTTTTGGCAATGGTACTGAACATCTGTGCTCCAAAAATTGCCGTGCCTGAAGCAAATGTTGTTTCAATACAGCTACAAGGCTGAAAAATGTGTTGCTGGAAAAGCGCAGTAGGTCAGGCAGCATCCAAGGAGCAGGAGAATCGACATTTCGGGCATAAGCCCTTCTTCAATACAGCTACAACACAGGCACCTCAGCCAAACTGGACATAAATAGGTCCAGGCATCGGGCAGTGGAGGGGGTCATTAGGGCCAATTGCTTGCCCCACTTCTGACATTACTTTCATGCTCGGATGTCTCGAGAGAAGGAGCACGCGGTGTCCACCAACACCCTTGAGTTGTTCAGGGAGGGGTGGGCACCACAGGGAGCAGAGTGTATTATTTGCCCTTCCAACTCTATTTTCATTTAATCCCTGCCCTTGCCTCCACTATTTGATCACGCAGCATTGCCCTTTGATGAGAAGGGTACTGATTGTCACTGGCCACTTGGGTGTTCCTGATGGTGGAAATTCCTTATGAAGGGCTTTTGCCTAGAATGTCGATTCTCCTGCTCCTCAGATGCTACCTGACCTGCTGTGCTTTTCCAGCACCACACTCTCGACTGGAATCATACCAGCATAAACTGAGGTTGTTAGGGGTTATCATATGAATCCAGGAATGCCTCAGGAGTGTGTCCTAGCCCCAACTGCTTCAATGGCCTCCCCTCTGTTTAGGAATACTTACTACTTGCCTGGATGAATGTGACTCCAATAACACTTGAAAAAATTCAAGATCATCCAGGGAAAAAGGTCCCTGCTCGATTACTACCTGCTCATCACTGTCAACATGCATTCCCTCCATCAGTTAATGCAGTGGGTATATCTATATTACATGGAGCAACGGTTCAAGAAGATGCCTTACTTGCACTTTTCCCAGATCCATAAGAAACAAAACAAATGCTGGTTTTGCCAGTGACATTTTCACCCAATGAATGAAAAGAAAAACAGTACATTTCAATTATTCTCACTTCAGTAGCTAACAGCACTCAGTTATTTTAAAAAAACTGAACGAATGTTATAATTTCCTCAAACTCTAACTTCACAAATTTAAACTCAAACAAACAAGCAAATTGCTTGAATTTGATCAAACCGGTCTCAAAAGAAATGTCATATTTTCCTCCTCTGCCTTACTTTCTGACAAGCTATTTCAGCCAAGCCTAACCTAATTATTCACAAAACACATGGATATAGAACAAGACATCTGGTTTTCTGACATCTTAACATGAGGCTACACTGCTTGTTACATCACTGTTTGCTGACCTGCTGTGCAAACAAGAAACAAAAACTGATCTTCTCCAAGTCAGAATACTCCAGATTGGAATTTCAGACTAGAACTAGTTGGTCACAGAAGAACCCCACCATTGGCGCAGACAAGCCAGAATACGTCAGGCAAAAGTCCCCAGTCTAGATAAGTGGAGAGAGAAGTAGGGAAAAGAATCCAACTGTAAAACTAACCTCCCAGATGGAAAAAAGTGTGCTCAACCAGCATTGTGCCGCTCCCCTCAAATTTGGAATAAAAGGTAGGCACCGTACAAAGTCGACAGTACAGTGCTGGAAAAGTACAGCAAGATCAAGCAGCATCCGAGGAGCAGGAGAATCGACGTTTCAGGCATAAGCCCTTCATCAGGAATGAGGATTGTTGGTTGGGGCTGAGAAATAAATGGGAGGGGGTTGGGGTTGGGAGAGTGGGGGAAGGTAGCTGGGAAAGTGATAGGTGGATGAAGGCAAGGGAGAAAGTGATAAGTCGGAGGGGTGATGGATGGGTCCGGAGGGCAGTGCTGAGTTGGAGCCTTAGGACTCGGATAATGTTTGGGGGGGCGGGGGGGTAATGAGGACGCTGTTGAAATCCACATTTATCCCGTGTGGTTGCAGGGTCCCAAGGCAGAATATGAGGTGTTCCTCCTTCAGGCATTGGGTGGTAACGGTTTGGCGGTGGAGGCAGCCCAGGAACTGCATGTCCTTGACGGAGTGGGAGGTGGGATTGAAGTGTTCAGCCATTGGGGGGTCAGAATGGGGTTGGTGTGTCCCAAAGATGTTCTCTGAAATGATCTGCAAGAAGGCATCCTGCGACACGGTGTCTTAAGTGGTTAGCACTGCTGCCTCACAGCACCAGAGTCCCAGGTTCGATTCCAGCCTCAGGTGACTGTATGGAGTTTGCACATTCTCCCCATGTCTGCGTGGGTTTCCTCCGGGTGCTCCGGTTTCCTCTCACAATCCAAAGATGTGCAGGTCAGGTGAATTGGCCATGCTAAATTGCTCATAGTGTTACATCAGTTAGCCAGAGGGAAATGGGTCTGGGTGGGTGACTCTTTGGAGGGTTGGTGTGGACTGGTTGAGGCCAAAGAGCCTGTTTCCACACTGTAGGGAATCTAATCTAACCAGATGGGACAAATGTGGATTTCAACAGCATCCTCATTTCCCTAACCCCAACATTATCCCAGCCCCAAGTCTCCAACTGCCCTCTAGACTTGTCCATTACTTCCCACTCCCCCTCGCACTCTGCACAAAGTCATTTAATGTTCAATTAAAAGCAATTAGTATGATACACAAAACTCCCACAAGGAATCAACAGCTAATTCCTTGTCCTCTGTCTTTAGCCAGAGGGGACTAACTCACTCAGGACAAAATTGAACTGAGGCCATTTTGGAAGTTTTTTCAATTGGGAACTTCCTTGAAAATATATAATGACAAAGTGCATCCATCTGCATAAAATAAAAAAAGTGAAATGTTAAATATTTCTACTTACTTTGTTAGGACTGACTGTCAAATATTCTGAACTGTACATCAAAAAAATTCAGATTCCAGTAAATTCAATTTAAATAACGCATTGGCAAAAGAATAGACTGCGATCCACTCCAACATTAATTATATCCCGAGAGAGCCATTTGGAGTGTGTATGCAAAGAAAGTTAAATAATTGCCTGACACTACCTTTGGATGTATCAGTTACTTTCTCATTTGATACATGAAGTGAGCACTGGGCGACAGGAGCACTTTCATCAGCCGCATTTCCTGTAATTTCATCCTTTTCTATAGAATCCTCAAATTCAACATGTCGTTTTTTTTGCCTCCTCTTTAAATCAGAACCTTCTGTGCTTTGGCACTTTTCCAAATGAGGGGAAGGTTCCTGAAACAAATATTTCATCGTGAAGTAGTATTTGACTATTTCATAACAGGTAAAATTTCATGCTGGACAGTGTAAGTAGTAAATTAGTGAAAAGTGTCATACCATTGAAGGCTGTTCATTTTCAGAAGCTGTAAAAATTTGTGAATTAAGTGATTCATTTTGATTGTCATTTGGCAATCTTTCTTTGCCCCGTCGTTTGGTCACATTAGAGTCTTCCCACTTTTCCACATTAACTGTATTACCCATATTCTCTTCTATAGCAGCCTGAAAACAAAGACCTTGAATATGCTTCAGCAACATCAAATTAACATTTATAATAATTCTGCTTTCATGCAAATAAAGTTCCTTCTGCTGCATCACTGCATTCAAATATGGCACATCCTATTCATTAATGCCAACAACCATATGCAACCTCTCCTCAGGCTAAAAGCTATTAAAGTCAATGGATCCCCTTTCACTCCCCACCCACCATGAAATATTGTCCTCTTGTCAGTTTTGTAAGCCAGATCTTACAGTTTGGAACACAAAAAATACTATTATCCAGAAGCAGCAGCTAGATGATAAGTTTAAGGATTCATATCAATCTCACATTCAAGATAAGCACAAATAACAGAATATGGATACTCATTAAGCAGTGTCTGCAGGTAAACAAGTAGTATAACTTGGAGGTGGCCATTCAGTCCTTCAAATCTATTCCTCCAAGTTGGTATCAGAAATAGCACTGGATAAGAATGTAATTTAAGCCACTTCTTTCTATGCTGTCCTCTTGCACATCCCCAATTTTCATCACAGCATAATGGCAGCTGTAAATTATGGAATTCCTTATCTAAATCTCTCCAATTCCCTCCAACTTAAAACTTCCTGTTTGCCCAAAGCCTTTGGTCATATTTCTCTGGGCCACCCCAATTAACTTAACCGTCAAGTTTTGTTTGATACGAATGCCCCAAGGAATTCAGGAATTTTAAGTTACCATACAAATATGAATTATTCTCAAATGTTTTAAAGATTAATTTCCACATACAAACCTTCAAAGCAGGACCATCCTTCTGCTCTTGGAAGAATTCTTGCAAATTTTTCAGTAATTTGTCTGCCTGTATTAGAAAAAAAAAGAGTAAAAGTGAACAGAGAAATTATTCAACTTTAGGAGATGATATCATTTTTATGAAAACAGCAATCATTTGTACTGTTCACATAAAGCTCCTTTGACCAAATTACAAACAAACTTAAAACATAAGAAACATAACTTAAAGCTTCAACATCATTTGAGTCTAACAATTCACTTTTGCATGTTGTGGCCAAGTTATGGATAGCGGTGTCAGAGGCTGCAACTTTCCTTCCTTCATGTGATTGAGCAGGAATTTCTCCCGCTCTGCCATTGCAGTATGTTGGAAGTTACAACTTCAATACCAACTTGTTGAACTACACTGTGAACACAAGTTCCTTGGCCAGCAAGTACTGAAACCCAGAGGTTCTGCAGGGACATTAACATCTGCACCAAAAGATACGCCTTGCAAACTTATATACCATCTGTACTGTAATGAAACATCAAGACACTTCACAGAGGCATTATGAAACAAAGTATGAGCTATACAAAGGAACATTGGGTCAGGTGACTAAAACTTACCTCCTTGACCAAGATTTTGAGTTTGGTCTTAGAAGGATATTTTTTTTTAAAAAAGGCAAATAAATATAGGGGGAAATAGGTTCCAGAATTTAGGTCTCAAGCAACTGGGAGAGCAGCCACCAAAGAGAATAGTTAAAATTGTAGAGGCACAAAAGATATGAATTTAAAGGACAGACTGATTAAAGAAATAACAGGGACAAGGTCATAATGAGATCTATAAATCAGGATGACAACTTTAGAATTGAGAGGTTGCTTGATCAGGAGCCAACATAGGTCAGCGAGTACAGGGGTGATGGGGGAAAACAGGACAAGACTTGGGCATCTTAGGCATGGGCAGCAGAATTTCACATGACCTCAAAAATTAAAAATTAGGCATGTCAGAGACCAGGTCAGGAAAGTGTTGGAACAATAAAGTCTAGAGATAACTAAACCATGCATGAAAGTTTTCTGCAGCAGATTAACTGAAACAGATGACATTACAGAGATGGATGTTGGTGGTCTAAACTGCATGAATAAGGGGTCAGAAACTCATCCTAGGATCAAAAGGTAACACCAAGGTTGCAAAACAGACTGGTTTAAACTCAGACTGTTGTCTAGAAAGAGGATGGAGTCAGTAGCTTGGGAAGAAGTTTAGACTGAGAGTAGAAAACAATGGTTTCAGTCCTTCCAATATTTAGAGGAAACTTCAGCTCATCCAGAACTAATAAGTTTGACAATTCTCAAAGTTGGAGTCAAGAGATATCTAGTTGATAGAGAGGTAGAACTGGGTGTTTCTGAGTATGATAAAATTAGCACTTTGCATTCAGATGATGCCAGAGGAGAAACATGTGGATAGGAAATAAGAGGGGGCCATGGATTGAATCTTGTCATCACTGGATATAATAGCTTAAGAGGAGAGGCAGAACAATTGCAGGTGATTTGTCTACAATTAGGTGGACTGTCAAAAGGCAAAGAAAAAAGGATAAGTTGATTAACTATGTTTAAGAGTACAAACAGGTTGAAGATGTTAAGGGAATATTTATCTTCAATGTCATTTATGACATTGATAGTATTTACTCCAAGGTCCCTCATATTTCTTAGCATATTTGCGTAGCTTGTTACTAGCTTCCTAATTCAATCACCTCATTTCTGAAGATCAAATTCCATCTGACACATTTCCACCAATCTCACTGATGATATTGTTCTGAAAATCAACCAATACCCAAATTTTATATAATCTGCAAACATCTGAATTGTTTGTGCCTCACATGCAAGTCTAAAATTGTGGATGCGTATCATGAACAGCAACACTGAATTTGGTCCTTTGCTAAAACCTTGTCAAACATTGATTTTTAGACGAGATTTTCAACTTGAATAAAATGGCAATTAAGTCATGAAAAATGAGCTAATGTAAACGAATTTAGGTTAAGGGATAGATAAATAGAGATAAAGTGCTGGACATTTAAGGGTATATCTCAGAATCCACAGAATGTGCCAATGAGAAAGAAAAATTCCAAGGAAAAATTGACTTAAAAACCCCCCACAAATGCCAAGAAAATGGATATAACTACACAAATAAGTGATATATTAAAAGAAACAAGTTCACAGATTCTAATGGACCTCACTTTAAAGTTTCGAGAGAGGTCGCTAATTTGATTCAGGAAAGATCTTATTAGATTGTAAAATAGCAAGTTTTATCGCTTTCCTGAAAAAAGGAAGACAGAATTCAGGAAATAATAGGCCAGTTTTCTTCACATTTGTCATTTAATAATAGCTTTTATCACTTTCCCTGTAAATTATAGCAGGACATACTATCCCATCCAATATTGCATACAATGCTTATTTTCACAAAGGAAGCATAAATACTCGTCAAGAACTATGCTCACTGTTAATGTGTAGTTAATCACATCATGTTTGACATTAAAGAAAGAAGGTGGCTCTTAATTCTGAGCACACACAACATGGGGAACATCTGTACCACTGGGACATTGAGAGGGAGAAGATTGAGCATATCAATAAACTCTCCACAAGAGAGTGGCTGAGGGAGTGATAGGTAGTATCACCATCTCTTGGCTGGAAAGTCCAGTTCCATGTCCAACTTCAGAATGTGACAGCCACAGAGGTATGTCATCATACATCCAAATAGGTTGATTAAAGAAAAACTTGCCGTAAAAGAAATGTATCTTGATTTCAATTTCTTCAAATGGCTTGTAAATCACTATCTTCCACCTCCACACAAGTTTTTTTTTAAGGTTTGTGATCAGTTCCACATGGGATCTGTGGATATGACCATCACCAATTTGTCTTGGTCCATCCATGTTGACACATCAGTCAAGAAAGCATAGCAACACCCTACATTCTCAGAAGGCTAAGGAAAATTGGCATGTCCATAAAGAGTATTACAAATATTTATAGATGCACTATAGAATGCATCCTTTCCGGATGCATCACAGCATGTTATGGCAACTGCTCTTCCCAAGACAAATAAACTACAGAAAGTTGTGAATTCAGCCCAGTCCAAATCACACAAATCAGCCTCTCATCCATTGACTCCATCTATACTTTCCACTGTCTCAGGGAAGCAACCAACATAATCACAAAGACCAAAGTTGGTGTAAAGATTTGCAGCTCGGGTGCCAGTTGCCATTGTTGTGGATATGTTTGCTGAGCTGTGAATTTGCTTTGCAGACGTTTTGTCCCCTTTCTAGGTGACATCCTCAGTGCTGTGAAGGACTACTGTACTGTGTCCGTTGGAACTTTTGGTTTCTTTCCTGCTGCTTTCAGTTGCTGGCACAGACAATAATGACCACAAATTTGACAACAAATGGGACAACACAACAATAATAGGTCAAGCCAAACAGAGCACAGCCAGAGAATGCCTAGAAGCTTAGCACTCATTCACAGATTTCATCAATAAGCACACTGACCTAGACCCAAAATACCAATCATTGCAATGAACAATTAGAACCGGCAACCAGAAGCAGTGGGAATGAAAACAAATAAATTCCAAACAGCATAGTACATCAGTGCTTTACAGGAAGCTCCACTGCACTAAGGACATCACCTAGAAAGGGGATGAAACATCTGCAAACCAAATTCACAGCTTGGCGAACATAGCCACAATTATAGCCCCCACAGTGATTCAGTAATTAGCACTGCTGCCTCACAGCACTGAGGACCTGGGTTCGATTCCAGCCTCGAGCTACTGTCTGTGTGGAGTTTGCACATTGTATGTCTGCATGGGCTTCCTGCGGGTGCTCCGGTTTCCTGCAACAGTCCAAAGATATGCAGGTTAGGTGAATTGGTAGTACTAAATTGGCTATAGTGCTCAGGGATGCGTAGGTTAGGTACATTAGTCAAGGGTAAACATAGGGTAGGGGGAATGGATCTGAGTGGGTTACTCTTTGGAGGGTTGGTGTGGACTTTGGAGGGTCTGTGGAAGGACCTTTTCTCACACTGTCGGGATTCTATAAATACAATCACCCAACTATAATCAAAGACCCCTCCCACCCGTACTCGACACATATGAACAGCTTCAAGAACAGCTTCTTCCTGCTGTGATCAAAGTTTTGACTGAACCTGTTTAAAGGTTAATGTGGATCTCTGTCTGCACCTTCTTGGTAGCTGTAACGTTGTATCCTGCACGCTTGTGGGAGAGTAACAGAATGATCTGCCTGTAAAGCACATAAGAAACACTTTTCACTGAACTAGTGACAATAATCAAACATGATAAACAAGGTCCCTCTAATCCTCAGCACCCCCAGTGTGGAAACAGGCCATTTGGCCCAACAGATCAACACCAACCTTCCAAAGAGTATCCCACCCAGACCCATTGCTCTACCTTATTACTCAACATTTTCCCTGACTAATGCACCTAACCTACACATCCCTGAACACTTTGGGCAATCTAGCTTAGTCAGTTGACCTAACTTGCACATCTTTGGACTGTGGAAGGAAACCAGAGCACCCAGACACAGGGAAAATGTTTGTGTGGAGTTTGCACAGTTGCCTGAAGTTGGAATTGAACCCGGATCCCTGGTGCTATGCAACAGCAGTGCTAACCACTGAGCCACTCAAAGTACTAATCTTTAGTAATTTCCAGGATACCATTATTTATCATGTAATGCCTTCCTTCATTGGGGAAGCTAATGTGTATTACTACACATTTTTCCAAACAGAAGAACATTTGCTACTAGAAGTTGGAGTTATCCTCATGAAGCTGCCACTCTTAACTCTCAAAGTCATGCTACAGTCGCAACTATGTCAAACTATGAATTGTGTCCTCAGTCATTTTCCTCATTCAGTAAACAGTGCTTCAAAATACTTTACAAATCATTGAACATCTCTATCATTATCTAATTTTCCAGCTTTTGTTTACTACAGTCCATCCACATGCACAATATGGCTATCACTGAGGAAACAAGACAAACACTAATTCCACTTTAACACACCGTTTCCTTTTCACTTTTTCCTGCAAAGTTATGCCTTTTATCTCTCCACTGTTAGGTACTCCATTCTTCACATTCCTTGACCCAGCTCTTCTGCTCTAAATTTATTAACAGGCTCTATATAAACAAAATCTGTGGTTTCTTCAACATTCCATACCACTGGCTAACTTTCTAGTAGAAAATAGACTCATGTTGATAGAATGCTGCATAATCCATTACATAACCATTACTTATTGCCAAATGATTCAACACTCAACCTATAAGGGAAAGTCTACAAATGAATTACTAAAAACTAAAAAGACGTTTATGCATTGTGCTGATTTCATTTTATAAAACCATACAAGACAAGGGCTGGGTTATTTACTCCAGGCTAAAACAATAAAGGGTGGTAAGGACAAGCGAGGGAACTATAGACCAGTGAGCCTGACCTTGGTGGTGGGCAAGTTGTTGGAGGGAATCCTGAGGGACAGGATGTATTTGGAAAGGCAAGGACTGATTCGGGATAGTCAACATGGCTTTGTGCGTGGGAAATCATGTCTCACAAACTTGATTGAGTTTTTTGATGAAGTAACAAAGAAGATTGATGAGGGCAGAGCAGTAGATGTGATCTATATGGACTTCAGTAAGGCGTTCGACAAGGTTCCCCATGGGAGACTGATTAGCAAGGTTAGATCTCATGGAATGCAGGGAGAACAAGACATTCGGATACAGAACTGGGTCAAAGATAGAAGACAGAGTGGTGGTGGAGGGTTGTTTTTCAGACTGGAGGCCTGTGACCAGTAGAGTGCCACAAGGACCGGTGCTGGGCCCTCTACTTTTTGTCATTTACATAAATGATTTGGATGAGAGCATAAGAGGTACAGTTAGTAAGTTTGCAGACGACACCAAAATTGGAGGTTTAGTGGACAGCGAAGAGGGGTACTTCAGATTACAACAGGATCTTGACAAGATGGGCCAATGGGCTGAGAACTGGCAGATGGAGTTTAATTCAGCTAAATGCGAGGTGCTGCATTTTGGGAAAGCAAATCTTAGCAGGACTTATACACTTAATGGTAAGGTCCTAGGGAGTGTTGCTGAACAAAGAGACCTTGGAGTGCAGGTTCATAGCTCCTTGAAAGTGGAGTCGCAGGTAGATAGGATAGTGAAGGCGGCGTTTGGTCAGAGTATTGAGTACAGGATTTGGGAGGTCATGTTGCGGCTGTACAGGACATTGGTTAGGCCACTGTTGGAATATTGTGTGCAATTCTGGTCTCCTTCCTATCGGAAAGTTGTTGTGAAACTTGAAACGGTTCAGAAAAGATTTACAAGGATGTTGCCAGGGTTGGAGGATCTGAGCTACAGGGAGAGGCTGAACAGGCTGGGGCTGTTTTCCCTGGAGCGTCGGAGGCTGAGGGGTGATCTTATAGAGGTTTACAAAATTATGAGGCGCATGGATAGGATAAATAGGCAAAGTCTTTTCCCTGGGGTCGGGGAGTCCAGAACTAGAGGGCATTGGTTTAGGGTGAGAGGGGAAAGATATAAAAGGGACCTAAGGGTCAACGTTTTCACGCAGAGGGTGGTATGTGTATGGAATGAGCTGCCAGAGGATGTGGTGGAGGCTGGTACAATTGTAACATTTAAGAGGCATTTGGATGGGTATAGGAATAGGAAGGGTTTGGAGGGATATGGGCCGGGTGCTGGCAGGTGGGAGTAGATTGGGTTGGGATAACATGTCGGCATAGATGGGTTGGACCGTAGGGTCTGTTTCTAAGCTGTACATCTCTATGACATTCAAAGTTCTCCAAACAAACACACTACTGCTTTGGTTAACTTAAGCAAATAATTTCACCTTCAATTATTAGATGATAACATTTGCTCTTGGAAAGCAGTATATCATCTGACTTACCACAAGTAAAGTGACAATTATTTTCAGAATAGAAAGTCTGCCTATGCTGAACTACAATACAGAACTCCAATATCTCACTGAATAGTTAAGAATTTCTGCAGATTACTTGATTAAACTTAGGCATACCATCAACTTAAATAAATTAGACGGCTAAATAGTCAACTTAATTTGATCTGGTCATTGCAGTATAATCATATCCATGGACTGGACTGACACCATGGATACAAACCCATGTTAAATTATCCTTCACGAATTCTTCTACTTAACCAGACGTAGTCTAGACATCTGGATTCTGTTCTGCATTGTAGAGGCTGCCCTCTTATACTAGGTTGTTCCATTCCGATTCTGCTGCATTTCTCAATCAAGATTGACCACTGTAACTTACAACAAAATCAAGTATACACTAAAGTATAGAGTACTCATTTTTGTATTACAACTTTCTATTAAGCAGATCTGTTTGTTTTCAAATTCCATACTGCCATCTACCTCGATAACCTTTGATTCCCTTTTGCCTAGCAAGAAGTATTCAATAACTCAGTCTCCACCATCTTGAGGTGGATGTTCTATTTTGGAACTCCATCATAAAGTGTTCCTCGTCATTGGTCTAAAAGACACTATTAATTTTGAAGCAGTGCCCACTCGTTTTAACCTGACCCTCAGGAGGAAATATCCTTTCCACATCCACCAATACAAGACCATTAAGCATCTTTATTGCATGCTCAATTAAGCCACCCCTCACTCTATGCTCCAATGGAAACAAGCCAAGTCTGCTCAACCTTTCGACATAAGACAACCCATCCATCCCAGATATCAAAGCAAATAAACCCTCAGAAATACCTCCAACAAATTTACATTCTTAAATAAAGGAGACTGAAACTGCACACAAAATGAAATGCAGTCTTATCAAAGCCCACTATAATTACATAACCTCCCATTTTCCTACTACATAATTCAATTTGGCAAGTTTTGTTTACTCACTTATCTATATCATTTCGTAGACTTGTCATCCTCAGTACTTGCACTGGAACATCTACATTGCTCAGAACCTCAATTCTGTAGTTGTAATTCTGTGGTTTTAGTAATACTGTTTTTTTAAAAAATCCTTTCCCACTAGAGCAAACTTGACATTTTCCCACATCATGTTCCTTTTCTAGAGTTTTTGCCTATTTGTTTGACCTATAGGATGTTGTGAAACTTGAAAGGGTTCAGAAAAGACTTAAGGATATTGCCAGGGTTGAAGGATTTCAGCTATTTCAAAGGGCAGCACAGTGGTTAGCACTGCTGCCTCACAGCGCCAGATACCCGGGTTCAATTCCTGACTCAGGCGACTGACTGTGTGGAGTTTGCACATTCTCCCTGTGTCTGTGTGGGTTTCCTCCGGGTGCTCCGGTTTCCTCCCACAGTCCAAACATGTGCAGGTCAGGTGAATTGGCTATGCTAAATTGCTCGTAGTGTTAGCTAAAGGGGTAAATGCAGGGGAATGGGTGGGTTGCGCTTCGGCGGGTCGGTGTGGACTTGTTGGGCCGAAGGGCCTGTTTCCACACTGTTATGTAATCTAATCTAATCAAACCCTTCCTATTCATATACCCATCCAAATGCCTCTTAAATTGTACCAGCCTCCACCATTTTCTCTGGCAGCTCATTCCATACACGTACAACCCTCTGCGTGAAAAAGTTGCCCCTTAGGTCTCTTTCAACCTTTTCAGGGATATTATTACACACCTTTATAGCAGGTGGTATTGAACCCAGACCTCCTGCCTCACTGTCTCTCTACCTCTAGCAACCAGCTGGTGTGGTTCTTGTGAACTAAAATCGTCACCTCTAACACAACTACAAAATTGTATGTTTCGTTAAGTCTGCCAGGTACAGGAATATTAAGCTGGGCTACTTTAGATCTGACTGCAGGCGAGAATAAAAATGACAATTTTAACGATACTGAACTTCCTAAGAAATTGGTCATCGTGGAGGTAGGCAATATTCTTGATTTAAAGGAATACAGAACACGTTTCAGCCATCGTTCATTCAGTTTCAGAGATTACTGATGCATTTATACCAGTAACGAGGTAAAAACAAATCGCGGATTTTATTTAGTTATAATACGGTACACAACGCTCCACAACCATCAATCCATGGGGTTTCCAAACCCAAAAGGGACAGGTGAACCCCGCCAGTGAGAGCACCTCTTCTTAAATAAAGGTGATCGATGCCTCCCCGGTGAGGTGCCTGCCATCTTGCGGGGAAATGGAGGGTGAATGGGCAGAGGGAGCTTGAGAACTGGACTGCACCGATTCCCGGGGCTGGCGGTCCGGACATGGCCACCGGAGTCAGAGGGCCTGAGGACGGACACCACCATGTTGATGCCCCCGGAGCACACAGCACGTACACCGACCTTGAGATTGGCCCGGAGGCCGTGCTGCTTGGCCAGCCGCTGCAGCTCGCTGTACCGGAGGTCGTGTAGTTCCATTGCCAGGGGCTGTGCCCGAGGTCTCTGCACTGGCACTAGTCCTGGAGCCGAGGTCTGAACGCTCGCTCTCTGCCTGGGTTCAGGGTCTTGCGGGGGAAGAAATAGAGATGTCGGGCCGTTCGCGCTTCGTGACCAACCGCCAGCGCTCGGATTTGAATCTCCGCTCCCCGCCCGCCCATTGGCTGACCGGGGCGACAGCGACGCCGCTGTTACCCAATAGGACCGACCATGGCTACGGTGCCCCGCCTCTCCACCCCACTCAATAGCAGCGCGAAGGGACCACGTGATACCATTGAGTGACAGCCACGGTGTCCAACCGAATAAAAGCAAAACACGGTTGCGATCTGTAATGAAAACACCACGTGCCGCAGAAACTCAGCAGCACTGTTACTATTTGTGGACAAATTTTTTTTAAAATGAAGTAACGTCAGGTTAAAGTGGAACAGGTTTATTTGAAAGTACGAGCTTTAGGAGCGCTGCTCTTTTGTCAAGTAACTAATATTCGTGGAGAGACAGGAAATACGTTCTGACGTGTCTCCTCCATGCCAAACATTTTGAGTAGTTGCACCACTTTCTGCTTCTATTACTGTATCCAATTGCCACAGTTTTGAAGCAGTGCCATCAGGTTGAAACCTCCTCGTTATAATGAAAAGGTCCATTCTACTGCTATAGCCACTAGAACTAGGGAATTTAGTCTAAAAGCAATGCGTTAAAAAATTACACAACATCAGGTCATAGTGCAACAGGTTTATTTGGAAGCACTAGCTTTCAGAGCTCTACTCCTTCATCAGGTGATTGCAGAGAATAAGATTGTAAGGCACAATTTATAGCAAAAGTTTACAGTGTGATGTAACTGAAATTATATATTGAAAAAGACCCGGATTGTTTAAGTCTCTCATCTTTTAGAATGACCATGTTGATTTCTGTTCTTTTTAAAACTTTTTTAAAAAGTTACATTCTCAAGTGAACTTTAACAATTGGTGTCGTGTCGGCCCAGATAATGTATTGAAAGTGTTAGCTTCCCTGTGCCACAATGGTCAAACTGATTATAATCTAAAAAAACAGATTTACAGAATCTTACATGGATTCATAGAGTTTTTGAACAAAGTAAAATGTTAATTCTGCAAGTACAAATTCATCCCACAAACGTATATGTATGTGTGTGCATGTGGGTAGGTGTGCGTGTGGGAGGGGGGGTTGTTATGAGTGTTTGCAGCAGGTCCAGCAGCATCAGTTCAGAGAGCGAATATAAATAATGTTTCAAGTTAATGCTTCATCAGAACTGGAAAGAAGTAAACATGTAGAGACTTTGAGAAACAGGTAAGTTGCACAAGGACAAAAAAAAAGTGTGAGATAGGGTGGAAGACAGGAGAGATTGACTGACAGAAGAGTAAGTCCTCCAGAGCCAAAGGGAATGGAGCACTAAAATAAATGGTGCTACTAAGCCAAAAAAGAGAAAAAAATCAAAAATAAGCAAAGGAAAAGAAACAAAATGGGTCAAAGGTACTCTGAGGGAAATTGGTGATCAAGACCTAGACTTCGGGCAGAAGCATATTTAGGTCAATGGGCATTTTACAACTTTTAAACTTGATGAGGGATTTGTCACTATATTATCCTTAGGACTAAAAGAATACAGCATACAGCAATGGAACCAAGTTAATCCAGAAGTTAAAGCACTTAAGCTTAATGGTATGTTACAAGCAACTCTGCATCATAAAGCTGTTAGTAGAGAATGTATATGGACTTTATAATCAAGAATTCTCATTCGTGAGCATGACTATGTCTGTTGACCCAAATCCTCTTCAAATACAGAAGGAGCTACATCAGAACAAGCAGTAATGGAATAACAGATCAAAGAACATTCCATTTCTGAACAGATGGTTGAAAGAAGAACCATTGGAAGTTTTCATAGGCCTCCCTACACATGAGGAGACCCAAACAGAAAACAAAATTCATCAGGATTAGTTATGTTGCCATAACAAATTTGTTTTGCACGATTAGCAAGATTATACTGCAACTAAACTGGATTGGCAGAAATGTTTTGTCGCTGCTTTCAAAAGTTTCAAAGAAAGTTGAAATTGCAAGAATCAGCAAGACTTGTGTGAGAAGACATAATGCAACAAGCTGTATACCCCACTCGAGTTCATTAGTGAATTGACAACTGAGTTAACCCAGAGTGCAATGAAGTTTTGTGAACAAATAGCAATATCAGATACAGCTTGTTATTATTCAGGAGGCATGTGTTCAATCAACATTTCATTTCTTTATCTTCCCCAGAATAATCCTCAATACCAGTGACAAACAGAACACTAAGTAATTCTCAATCAGTACAATGGAGGTGAAAGCATGTTGGTTTCACCAATACTACAGTCACTGCAGGTGACTGAAAGCATCCAACCTCAGCAAAAAGTTGAAGAGTGTCCAAACTTCAACATACAAACAGAGATTAAACATCTGCGCACACAATTTAAGATACTCACCCCCAAAATCTGACCACCATCACCCCCAAAATCTGACCACCATCTTACAAAGCACAAGTCAAGAATGTAATGGAATGCTCCCCACTTGCCTGGATGGGTCTAGCTGGGACAAATAGGCTGGGACCTTTTTCACTGTAGCACAGAAGGCTGAGAAGTGACCTTATAGACCTTTATAAAATCATGAGGGGCATAGTTAATGTTAATAGCAAAGGCTTTTTTTTCCCTCAGGTAGAAGGCATATTTTTAAGATAAGAGGAGAAAGATTTAAAAGGGACCTGCAGGACAACGTTTTCACTCGGAGGATGGTTCATATGTGGAATAAACTGCCAGAGGAAGTGGTAGATGCAGGTATAGTTACAACATTTACAAGTAATTTAAACAGGTACATTAATTGGATAGATTCAGAGGGATATGGGCCAAATGCAAGTTTAGTTTGAGAAACTTAGTTGCCATGGATGACTTGAGCTGAAGGGTCTGTTTCTATGCTCTATGACTATGGAAACAGACCTGGGAACACCACCACCTGCAAGTTCATTTCCAAGCCATTTAATGTACTAACTTGGAAATATAGTGCCATTGCTTACAGTCACAGGGTTAAAATCCTAGAATTCCCTCCCTCAGGGCATTGTGGGTCAACCTACAGCATTTAGACTGCAGCAGTTCAAGAAGGCACCTTCTCAATGGCATCAAGGACATGCAATAAATGCTGGCCCAACCAGCAATACCCACATCCCATAAATGAATAAAAAAAACAGATGTGGTGCTTTAGTTGTATGGAAGCAATCACGAAATGGGACACAATGTCTGCAAATTCAGACATAATCAAGAAGAAATTACTTGGTTTGGAGATACTGTCAAAAGGAGAAAATTGCATGGGCCAAAAATCCAGGATACTGTAAAAGAAAGACCTGCTTGTTTCAGCAGGGTAGCCATCCTCATCGAAGAAATTGATGAGGTTAAATATCCTCCAGAGCTGCAACAAAGAAATTGTCTGCAACAATGGAATGACATTCTCCGTGCAGGAAATCCAAGCAACCCACAAATTTCACATTGTCTGTAACAGAATCCATATCAACAGGTTTTGATCCAGAGAACTACCAAACTTCCAAATCAGAAGGAAATGCACGCTCAGGGAATAGTGAATCTCAAGATCACCTGAATTTGAGAGGTCAAAAACTTACAGGAAGCTGGAGTAGTGGTAAAAATAATTGTAAACGCAAATGTACAATTATTCATTATGGAATAATGGGGTGGGGAGATGATGACAGGAAAGGTTTGAAAATACAGATCTTAAGAGCAAATCAGCAGACAAGATTAGAGGTTACAAAAATAATAAAAGGACAAAACATAAGGACACTATATTTGAACACACGCAGCATTCGAATCAAAAGAGATGTTCTGGTTGTATAATTTGAGATAAAAAAGTACAATCTAATGGCCACAATGGAAGTGGCTGCAAGATGACCTCGATTGGAGCCTGAATATTGAAGAGTATGTAACATTTAGGAAGGACAGGCAGTTAGGAAAGGGTGGAGGAATGGCTCTTAATTAAAGATGATACTAGTATAATACAGGGGAATGATCTAAATTTAGGAAACCAGAATGCAGAAGCAACTGTGTAGAGATAAATGATAAAGGTCCTTTAACAGTAACCATATGGTAGGACAGGGAATAAAAGAAGAAATGTTAGAGTCAGTTAGAAGGGTACAATGTCTATCATGAGTGATTTTAACCTACATATAAACTGAAAAAAATCAGATAGGAAAAAGTAAACTAAACAGGAAATTCTTTGAATGTTTTTGGGAAACATGTTGCGACTACCAGACATCAGGCAAGATCTGGTTTTGACCAATGAGATAGAAATAACTACTGAACTCAGTGAAAGTAACCCTTGGTAGCAGTGACCAATAATTATGAAGACATGAAAGCAGGGCTCGCAAAAGTGAACTGAAAATTTATGTTAAAGGACAGGTCATTAGAGATGCAAACAATTAAGTGGATATTCCAGAAAGTGCAGAATAGATACATTCCTACAAATGAGAAAAATTCTAAGGGACATGTACTCGCCATCTGTGATTAACTAAAAATGATAAAGGCAGTATCAAACTGAAAGAAAAGATGTATAATTGTGCAAAAGTCAGAAGATTGGACCAAATATAAAAAGCAAAATATTTATTAAAATTAAATTACCAAAAGATTAATAAGGAGGGTATGGGAGTATGGGAGAAAATTAGCCAAAGATATAAAAACAGTTAGGAAACATTTCTTTAGATATTTAGAAAAGAAAAGAGTTAGCAAAGTATGTGTTGATCAAATAGAAAATGAGCCTAGGATGTCAGTGGTGGGCAACTTGTTGGAGGGAATCCTGAGAGACAGGATTTACATGTTTTTGGAAAGGCAAGGACTGATGAGGGATAGTCAGCATGGCTTTGTGCATGGGAAATCATGTCTCACAAACTTGATTGAGTTTCTTGAAGAAGTAACAAAGAGGATTGATGAGAGCAGAGCGGTAGACATGATCTACATGGACTTCAGTAAGGCATTTGACAAGGTTCCCCATTGGAGACTGGATAGCAAGGTTAGATCTCAGGGAATACGGGGATAACTAGCCATTTGGATACAGAACTGGCTCAAAGGTAGAAGACAGAGGATGGAGGTGGAGGGTTGTTTTTCAGACTGGAGGCCTGTAACCAGTGGAGTGCCACAAGGATCGCTGCTGGTCCTCTACTTTTCGTCATTTATGTAAATTATTTGGGTGTGAGCATAAGAGTTATAGTTAGTAAGTTTGCAGATGACACAAAAATTGGAAATGAACTAGACAGTGAAGAAGCTTATCTCAGATTACAATGGGATCTTGATCAGATGGGCCAATGGGCTAAGAAGTGGCAGATGGAGTTTAATTTAGATAAATGGTAGGTGCTGCATTTTGGGAAAACAAATCTTAGCAGGACTTATACACTTAATGATAGGGTCCTAGGGAGTGTTGCTGAACAAAGAGACCTTGGAGTGCAGGTTCATAGCTCCTTAAAAGTGGAGTCGCAGGTAGATAGGATAGTGAAGGCGGCGTTTGGTATGCTCTTCTTTATTGGTCAGAGTATTGAGTGTAGACATTGGGAGGTCATGTTGTAGCTGTACAGGACATTGGTTAGGCCACTTTTGGAATATTGCATGCAATTCTGGTCTCCTTCCTATCAGAAAGATGTTGTGAAACTTGAAAGTGTTCAGAAAAGATTTACAAGGATTGGAGGATTTCAGCTATAGGGAGAGGTTAAATAGGCTGGGGCTGTTTTCCCTGGAGTATTGGAGGCTGAGGGGTGACATTATAGAGGTTTATTAAGTCATGAGGGACATGGATAGGATAAATAGACAAAGTCTCTTCCCTGGGGTGGGTGAGTCCAGAACTAGAGGACAGAGATTTAGGGTGAGGGGAAAAGATATAAAAGAGACCTAAGGGGCAACGTTTTCACACAGAGGATGGAATGTGTATGGAATGATGTGCCAGAGGAACTGGTGGAGGCAGTATAATTGCAACATTTAAAGGCATCTGGATGGGTATATGAATAGGAAGGATATGGGTCAGGTGGGACTAGATTGGGTTGGGATATCTGGTCGCCATGGATGAGTTGGGCCAAAGGATCTGTTTCCATGCTGTACAATCTATGACTCTATGAATTAGTAATACAGGATAAAGAGACAGCAGAAAAATTGAAAGATATTTTGGGTCAGCCTTCATTAGAGAGGATAAGAGTAACATCCTAGATATAGCTATAAATCAGGAATTGAAGGGGAGGAAGAACTCTAGAAAATTACAACTAGCAGGAAGTCATACTGAGTAAATTATTGGAACTGAGAGTTGACAAGTTCCCGAGCCCTGATGGATTTTATCTAAGGGTCTTAAAAGAAGTAAGTAGTGAGGTAGTTGACACGTGTTTTAATTTTCTAAAACTCATTAGATCAGAAATGTTCCTTTAGATTAGAAAATAGCAAATGTAACTCATTTATTCAAAAAGGAATGGAGGCAGAAAGCAAGAAACTACAGGTCAGTTAAATTAACATCTGCCGCAGGAAAAATGTTAGAAGCTATTATTAAAAACATGACAACAGGGCACTTGGATAAATTCAAGATAATCAGGCTGATCCAACACAGTTTTGTCAAAGGATAGCCATATTTAATTAATTTATTGGGTTCTTTGTAAAAATAGCTTGTGCTATAGGTAGAGAAACCAGTAGATGTACCGTAGAGTCATAGAGTTATACAGCACAAAACAGACCCTTTGGTCCAACTTGTTTGCACCAACCAGACATCCCAATCTGACTAATCCCATTTGCTGGCATTTCGCCCATATTTCTCGAAACTCTTCCCATTCATATACCCACCTAAATGCCTTTTAATTGTACCTGCCTCCACCCCCTTCCCCTGGCAGTTCGTTCCATACACTACACCACCCTCTGCGTGAATAAGTTACATCTCATGTCCATTTTAAATCTTTCCTTCTCACTTTGGTCTCCCTGGTATCCCTCCTATAGAATGTTGTGAAACCTGAAAGGTTTCAGAAAAGATTTGCCAGGATGTTGCCAGGGTTGGAGGATTTGAACTGAATAGGGAGAGGCTGAATCGGCTGGGGTTGTTTTCCTTGGAGCTTCAAAGGCTGAGGGGTGACCTAATAGAGGTTTACAAAATCATGAGGGACATGGATAGGATAAATAGACAAGGTCTTTTCCCTGGTGTTGGGGGTTGGGTGGAGGAGTCCACAAGTAGAGGGCATAAGTTTAAGGTGAGAGTGCAAAGATATAAAAGGGACCAAAGGGGCAAAATTTTTACGCAAAGGGTGATGTATGTATGGGGAATGAGCTACCAGAGGAAGTTGTGGAGGCTAGTACAATAGAATATTTAAAAGGCATCTTGATGGGTATATGAATAGGAAGGGTTTAGAGGGATATGGGTCAATGCTAATAAATGGGACTAGGTTAGGTTGGGATGTCTGGTTGGCAGGGATGAGTTGGACCGAAGGGTCTGTCTCTTTACTGTACTTCTCTATGACTCTACTTCTTCTAGTTTTGGACTCCCTAGGAAAAAGACCTTGGCTATTCACCCTCATGATTTTATAAGCCTCTAATAAGGTCACTCTTACTTAGGTTTCCAGAAGGCATTTGATAGGTTGACACATTAAACGTTATTACAGAAAATAAAATACAATAACATACTGGCATGATAGAAGCAAAGAAATTGCTAACAAGTAAAAGAGGGTAGGAATGAATGGGTCTTTTCAGGCTAGCAGGATGTCACGTGGTGCGCCACAGGGCTCAGTGCTGGGGACTCAACTCCTTAAAAATTCTCAACATGATTTGGATAAAGGGACTAAAGTGATCAGGAAAGCTAATAAAATGTTATATTTAATGGAGATCGGCAAGAGAAGAAATCCAAGCATTGGGAGGTTTTACAGATCATTGGAGAGACCGAATCTAGAACTAAAGGATCATCATTTAAAATTGTCAGCCATATCAGACAGAAATGAGAAAATAAAATTCTTTCATAGGGTTAAGTGTTTTTGGAATTCCCTTCCTTAAAAGGCAGTGGAACATTACAGGAGGAACATTGCTGTCCCTGCACTGCCATCCCTGCTAGTCCCGTAGTCAAAAAGTAAAAAAAGAGACATTTCCCTGATATGTCCCTGGTCTTTAAGGTTAGAGGAGGTGGTTGGGTGGGAAGCCCTACAAAGGTAGGGTCTCGGGTTGAAAAGACACTGACTTATATAGCAGGACGGAAATAAAAATAAGAAGTTCCTCCTTTTCCAGAAACCTCTGCTCTGACTTCAAATTTAAAAGCACAAATCAGTAACTCACCGCTCCCGGCAGGCCCCTGATACAAGCTCCCGCCCTTTGAGTTGCTGCTGCCACTGAGAAACAGAAATGAACCCTTTTATAAGAAGTTGTGTGGGTTGGTCTTGTACTTGGGATTTAAAGGATAAGAGGCCTCCTTATTGAAGCATGCAAGATTCTTAGGGGGATTGACAGGGTAGATGTGGTGAGGTTGCTGCCCCTTGGAGGTATGTTTAGGACCAAGGGGCAAAATCTTAGGATAAGGAGCTGCTTAATTAAGAGGGGTTGAGGATGAATTTCTTCTCACAGGATCATGAATCTGTGGAATTCTTTGCTGCAAAGAGCCTTAAGGACTATGTAAAAATCTGTCTATCTCAGCCTTGAGTATTCTTATTCAAAAAGAGAATCAAGGGATCATAGAATCCCTACAGTGTAGAAACAGGCCCTACGAGCCAACAAGTCCACACTGATCCTCTGGAGTAACCTACCCAGACCTATTCCCCTATATTTACCCCTTACCAATGCACCTAACCTAGACATCCCTGAACCCTATGGGCAATTTAGCACGGCCAATTCACCTAACCTGCACATATTTGGATTGTGGGAGGAAACTGGAACACCCGGAGGAAATCCACACAGACATGGGAGAATGTGCAAACTCTGAGGCTGGAATCGAACCTAGGTTGCTGGTGCTGTGAGGCAGCAGTGCTAATCACTGATCTGCAGGAAATTGGAGATTGGCCATGATCCCATCGAATGGTAGAACAGACTCGATGGGCTGAATGGCCTCTTTCCGGAGCCATCTTATGTTTGGAAATGACCAATCAATGATCAGGGAACTGATGACAGATAAAATAATCTCCCAGAATAGCTTCACTCTTACGTTAGACCCTGAACTTATGGTCACCTGCTATAGTGTTCTAATGAAGCTCAGTATAATCACCATATCTTTCAATTGTACAATTTACAACCTTCTGGAATCTGTTGTGTAACAGTGTTCAATAATTTCAATTCTTAGCATGTGGCCCAATTTTGTTTCCTTTTTCTTTGTTGGTTTTGTTTTTCCTTTTTTTGTGGTTTTACTTTCAGAGAACGGATATTTATCGTTTTGCCATTCACACCCACTCTAGACATAGTTTTTGTAACTTTACTTAGTCCCATTACAATTCCATTTGGTCTAACACCATCAAATTTATTGCTTATTTGAAAAAACTCTTTCAACTTTACATTCTATCACAGGACATTTTGATTCCCCACTTCAGTTATTTAATACCTAGTACATTTCTAGCTTTTCCCAGTTCTGACGAAAAGTCACCCACTTGAAATGCTAACATTGTTCCTATTGCACACATTTTGCCAGACTTAGTGACGAATTCAAGCATTTTACGTTTCACTTCAGATTTACAAAATCCACAGGAATAATTTGTGTTTGTATTAGTATTTGATTCACTGCTACGTGTTTTGCAGAAATGCACACCTTTAAAAATTTCTGCTCAAATTTCTGACCAGATTTTCAAGTCTGACCGGATTTGTTCGTCTCTTTTACCTGACCTGCTCTTTATTTCCCGGTCTGTTAGCAAAACTCAAGTTCATTGTCGCAGTTCCTTCGTCAGCAAGTGGCTCCCTCTGACTTAATCCAAGTGAATTACAACTGAAATTCCACCCTTCCCCTTTCAGATCCACCCATTCTTACAGATAACTCCAAGATATTCAGCATTGGTTGGATGGGGACACAATAACAAGATCACTAGAGTGGTAATGCTTTGATGAGTGAATGGAATCCATAAAGATTCAAATCCCATAACATCATCTGTTGGAATTTAAGTTAAATTATATGAAAAACCCGGAACTGAAAGCTACTGCTTTCTCTGTTATTGACAATGCTTTTTGCAATGGGCTTCTTCACCATTTGCCCCCTTGTTCTCCTCTTCCTTTGTCAAAAGCATGAAAACAAAAACTATTTTCCAATAGTTAGGACAAACAGCTTTACCAGACTTGAAATGGTGACTCTCTTCACAGATGTTACCAGACCGGCTGAATTTTTCTGGCACTTTGTGTTTGTTGCAAAATGAAGGATTGAAAATCCACTGTTCAACCAGCATTATTAATACTGCCAGTGACCTCGAATGCAATACTCGTGATGTTAAACTACCCGTTCTTCAAAAACAATTCAGAGACTGACACATTTGTCTATTTTACACAGAGTTATCGTTTGGACTCGCCTCTTATTTTTAATGTGTTGCAGTGTTAATTCTTGTGTTAGGTCATTAATAAACTCATTTTATATTAACTCAAGAAAGCCTGGTTAAATTCGATCCTTTTAAAACACACATTTATTTGGGTCTGGGAGAAGGGTATCCATAAGGAAAGGGTACTGTTTTTAAATTAACTTTTTTGTAACCAACTTGAATAAATTATGGAGTCATACAGATGTACATCACGGAAACAGACCCTTCAGTCCAACTCATCCATGCTGACCAGATATCCCAACCCAATCTAGTCTCACTTGCCAGCACCCGGCTCTATCCCTCAAACCCTTCCGATTCATATACCCATCCCAGCTGCCTTTTAAATGTTGCAATTGTACAAGCCTCCACCACTTACTCTGGCAGCTTGTTCCACACATGCACCACCCTCTGCGTGAAAACGTTGCCCCTTACGTCTCTTTTATACTTTTCCCCTCTCACCCTGGACTCCCCCACCCTAGGTGAAAAATGTGTTGCTGGAAAAGCACAACAGGTCAGGCAGCATCCAAGGAGCAGGAGAATCGACGTTTTGGGCATAAGCCCTTCTTCAGGGCTTTCCCCCAACCTAGGGAAAAGATTTTGACTATTTATCCTATCCATGCCCTTCATGATTTTATAAACCTCTAGAAGGTCACCCCTCCACCTCTGACGCTCCAGGGAAAACAGCCCCAGCCTATTCAACCTCTCCCTATAGCTCAAATCCTCCAAGCCTGGCAACATCCTTGTCAATCTTTTCTGAACCCTTTCATGTTTCACAACATTCTTCTGGTAGGAAGGAGACCAGAATTGCACACAATATTCCAAGTGTCCAAACCAACATCCTCTACAGCTGCAACATGACTTTCCAACTCCTATACTCAATGCTCTGACCAATAAAGGAAAGCATACTTCAACATCCTATCCACCTGCCACTCTACTTTCAACCTGCACTCCAAGGTCTCTTTGTTCAGCAAACTCCCTGGGGCCTTACCATTAAGTGAATAAGTCCTATTAAGATTTGCTTTCCCAAAATGAACACCTCGCATTTATCTAAATTAAACTCCATCTGCTACTCCTCAGCCCACTGGCCCATCTGATCAAGATCCCGTTGTAATCTTCACTGTCCACTACACCTCCAATTTTAGCGCCATCTGCAAACTTACTAACTATATTTCCTATATTCACATCCAAATCATTTTATATAAATGACAAAAAGTAGTGGACTCAGCACTGATCCTTGTGGCACTCCACTGGTCACAGGCCTCCAGTCTGAAGAACAACCCTCTACCACCACCGCCCTCTGCCTTCTACCTTTGAGCCAGTTTTGTATCCAAATGGCTAGATCTCTCTGTATTTCATGAGATCTAATCAGTCTCCCATGCAAAACTTTGTCAAATGCCTTACTGAAGTTCATATAGATCACGTCTACTGCTCTGCCCTCATCAATCCTCTTTGTTACTTCAAGAAACTCCATTAAATTTGTGAGACATGATTTCCCAAGCACAAAGCCATGTTGCCTTTCCAAATACATGTAAATCCTGTCCCTCAGGATTCCCTCCAACAACTAGCTCACCACTAATGTCAGGCTCACTGGTCTATAGTTCCCTGGCTTGTCCTTACTACCTTTCTTAAATAGTGGTACCACTTTAGCCAACCACCAGTCTTCTGGCACCTCACCTGTGACTATCGATATAAATATCTCAGCAAGAGGCACAGCAATCAGTTCCCTAGCTTCCCACATCGGTCTAGGGTACACCTGATCAGGTCCTGGGAATTTATTCACCTTTATGCGTTTCAAGACTTCCAGCAGTTCGGACATTTTTCAAGATGTCACCATCTCTTTCCCCACATTCTATATCTTCCATGTCCTTCTCCACAGTAAACACTGATGCAAAATACCCGTCTCCTACGGCTCCACACAAAGGCTGCCTTGCTGATCTTTGAAGGGGAGACAGCGAGGTCTGCAGATGTTGGAGATCAGAGTTGAGATTGTGTTGCTGGAAACTCAACGTTTCGGTCTGGAGCCATTTCTCAGGAATGAAGGGCTTCCTGATGAAGGGCTCTGGCCCAAAACGTCAATTTTCCTACTCCTCAGATGCTGCCTGACCAGCTGTGCTTTTCCAGCAACACACTGTCAACGATCTTTGAGGGGCCCTATTCTCTCCTTAGTTACCCTTTTGTCCTTAATGTATTTGTAAAAACTCTTTGGATTTTCCTTAACCCTATTTGCTAAAACTATCTCATGTCCCCTTTTTGACCTCCTGATTTCCCTCTTAAGTATACTCCTACTGCCTTTATACTCTAAGGATTCACTCGATCTATCCTGTCTGTACCTGACTTATGTTGTCTATAATACAATCCCAATAAGGTGATTGTCCCTTTCTTATTTCTCAGTTCCACTTAAATAAGTTCCCTCGATGTATTCCCAGGAATATCCTAAGGACAACTGTAATGCTATCCCTTATCTAAAACGCCACTCCCCCTCCTCTCGCCTCCCCCTTTCTGTCCTTCCTGTAGCATTTGTATCCCGGAACATTAAGCTGCCAGTCGTGTCCATCCCTGAGCCATGTTTCTGTAATTGCTATGATATCCCAGTCTCATGTTCCTAACCATGCCCTGAGTTCATCGGCCTTTCCTGTTAGGCCTCTTGCCGTGAATTAAATGCAGTTTAATTCATCAGTCCTACCTTGTTCCCTCTCTGTCCCTGCCTGTCCTGAATGTTTGACTTGCTTCTTTTCTCAACTGTCCACGTCTCAGATTGATCTCTTTCCTCACTATCTTCCTGGGTCTCACCCCCCACCTTATTAGTTTAAACCCTCCCGAGCAGCTCTAGCAAATCTCCCTGTGAATATATTAGACCCTTTCCAATTCAGGTGCAATCCATCCTTCTTGGACAGGTCACTTCTACCCCAGCACACATTCCAATGATCCAAAAATGTGAACCCTTCTCCCATACACCAGCTCCTCAGCCATGAATTCATCTGCTCTAACCTCCTATTCCTGCCCTCACTAGCTTGTAGCACCAGAAGTAATCCAAATATTACTACCCTCGAGGACCTCCTTTTTAAATTCATCCCTAACTTTTTATATTCTCCCTTCAGAATCTCATTCTTTTCCTTTCCTATGTCGTTGGTTCCAATTTGTACAATGATCTCCTGCTTGGCCCTCTCCCCTTTGAGAACATTCTGCACCCTCTCTGAGATATCCTTGATCCTGATGTCAGGGAGGTAGGATCGTCTGTCTGTGCCTCAGATTAGACAGTCCCTTAACACAATCGATCGCTTGGAACCTGACATACCCCTCATTACATTAGAGCCAGTCTTGATACCAGAAACTTGGCTGTTCACGCTACCATTCCCCTGAGAACCCATCACCCCCTACATTTTCCAAAACAAACATACTTGTTTGAAATGGGGATAGCCACAGAAGACTCCTGCACCACCTGCCTACTGGTTTTACCTTTCCTGGAGTTAACTCATCTATGTAACTGTACCTGCAGCTTTTCTCCCATCCTATAACTACCATCCATCACACCCCCTTGCTCTTGTAAATTCCTCATTGCCTCTAGCTGTCACCCCAACCAATTCATTCGATCTGATAGGATTTGCAACCAACAGCATTTGTTGCAGATATAATCTTCAGTAACATGTAAACTGTCCCTAAACTCCCACATCCGACAGGAAGAGCATATCACTCTACTAAGGGCCATTTTGCTTCTTCTGATCTACAGGCCCAGAAAATAGCACCATCTTATTCCTGTATAAAACACTGCTCCAGGCTTACTTAATACTTACGACTTAAAAGACGTATCTCAATAAAACATACTCAAGAAAGAACCCACTGTAGATTTACAGCAAGGCTATACTTAAAACTATTCACTTACCTGTTTCTGTGCTGTGACCTCTCCCAAACAGGTTCCTCCAAGATCAGTTGTGAACTTTGCTGTTTGTTAAGTTTTCCTAGACACACTCTGATGTCCAACTATACATGAATTCAAACAGCAAAGGCAGTAACTGCACAGGTTCACTGCCATGTTGAATGAAGATGTGGAGCCAATTCATCCCTGTTCACCTGACAATTTTATGATTTGGGGTATTCTGTCTGAAACAGTGCTAACAAATTTGGGACCCTCACCAGGAGTCTGGGTGTAACAAATTGGAGAACTTAGTCAGGGTTTCAGGCATATCAATATAACTCCAGATCCACAGCAACGTGCCTGACATTCTGAAGTGGCCTGGCAAGCCACTTCAAGAGTAGTTATGGATGGGCAATTAATGAGTAGGTTTGGAAATTAAGTGAGAATAGTGGGAGAGAAGACAAAAAGATGACAATTACATTGCTAGGCGTTGTTTATGAGCCACTAGTAGAAGGATGCAGAGGAACAAATCTGCAGGAAAATTATAGAAAAATACTATCATTCTAGTTATAATGTCGACTTCAGTTACCCAAACATACTGTAGTGTACCTGTATTGGGTTCAGGAGAACTTTGTACAGCAGTACATTTCCTGTCTGACAAGAAAGGAAGCACAGTTGGACCTGATTATTGGAAATAAGGTGTGTCAAGTGGAACAAGTGTAAGTGAGGGAAATTTAGAAGACAGTGATCATTGCATTAAAGCTTCAGGATGATGGTGAAGAATGATATGCAACACTCTAGAGCAAGAACAATCAATTGGAGGAAAGGATACCTCATTGGGACAAGAACAGAACAGAGCTGAGCAGGATTGACTGGAACAAGAGGTTGGTGGAAAAAAATTGTAACTGAACAATGGGATACACTCATAGAGGAGATGGTTCTGGTACAGTGTGTGTCCTCTCCATCAGAAAAGGCGCAACAAACAAATCCAGAGCTCCCTGGATGACAAAGGAGGTAGGAATTAAGATAAAAAAGAAAAAGTGTGCTTATGACATGTCAGGTAAATTGAGAACCAAGTGGAATATTGAAGGTCCAGTGTGGAGGTCAAAAAACAAATAAGAGCAGCAAAAAGGAATTATGAGAAAAGACTAGTAGCCAGTATAAAAGAAGTCACAAAATCTTCTGTAGCCATATACACAGTAAAAGATGGAGCAAAACCAATTATGTATCAAGAAAGGAATGCAACCTGAAGGCAGAGGGCATGGCCAATATATTAAATGAATACCATGCACCTGTCTTTACCAATGATAGAACTGCTCCCAAGACCATGGTGATAGAGAGAATTCAGTCACTAGAACCAATCAATATTGAAATGGCAGAAGTGTGGAATAGATTGTTGGTACTTAAAAATCGAAAAAAAGCACCAGGACTGGTTGAGATGCTTCGAAGGATTTTGAAGAAAATGAGAACTAACATTGTAGGGGCCCTGCCCACAATCTCGCAGTTTTCCCTGCACTTGAGAGGTGCCAGAGACTGGGGGAAAAAAAATTGTCAAATGTACAGCCTTGTTCAAAATAGGTTGTCGGGATAATCCCAGTGATTACAGGCCGATCGGTTTAACTTCTGAGGTGGGGAAGTTTAGGGGGGAATTAAATTTCTGGACCCTCTGGCCACCTTGCCTCTGATCTTTTCTGTCCCCCGCCCCTTCTCCCTGATGCCGGGGGTACTGCGCATGTGCGGTGATTTGAACGCGGCGCGGCGCGCGCCTGTTAACGGCTGTGGTCTTGTGGAGAAGGTGAGAGGCTGCTTTCAGCCGGCTCTGGGGGATGGAGATGTCGTGACGGTCGCTCAAAAAGGAAATACACTTCCCGAGAAAACCGGAGTGCGGCCACAATAGCGTGTTTTATCGTTGTTCTCTGGCAGACGCACAGGGCCAGATGCCTTTCCGTGGAAGTTTTTTTTCTCTGAGGAGAGGCCGGGGTGTTTGTTTGGGGTTTGGAGGAGAGGCGTTGCCCTGGATGGTGGGGTGGGGGGAGAGTTGGGGACGCAGTGTTAGGACAGAAGCGGGGGAGTTTGGTTGGTGCAGCTCTCCGCTTTATCCCGCAAAACAAATATTTCTCAGACCTTCGCGATGTGATCAAGTGTCTCAAAGTTACCAAAACATGGCACCTGCTCTCATGAAAAAAATAACAATAGGACAGATGATCAAACGTGGTCAAAGAGTTGTTTTCCGGGAACTTATTAAATGAGGAACTCGATCCCTCCCTTTTCTGTTAACAATCTCCCGTTACAACTTTCCCTCTAAACTAGATGCATCTGAATTGACAACTTATTGCCTCTGCATCTTATACCCCTCTTACACTTCATCTGCCTCTTTAAACGTGCCTTATTTCTTTTATGTTTAATCTTCTCTTAGCTCAGTGTAAAATTTTGTATTTTCCTCTAATGAGCTGTTTTCCAATGTTATAGATAGCCCTTGTTCTGCTTGGCCAGTGCTAATCTTTAAACTACCTGTTCTATGATTGAGATTTCAGTACCAGGAGCCTTGGTATTGAATATTGAAATGTTAAAAGTGTAAAAATATTAAAATCTACTTTAATATACCAATGTGAGACAATCCAAAAACTAATCACATTCTCTGATGCAATATTTCAGTGTCTGGCATTAGACAAGGTACCCATTTGAGTAGGCTTTGGATGAAAGCAAATAAAAGTAATTCTGAAATAAAAAACTGGATCAACATTCTGCAGAAGAGATATACTGGATCATAACATTAACCCTGTTTTCCTGTCTACAGATGCTGCCAGACCTGCTGAGTTTCTCCAGCACTTCCTGTCCTTATGTGTAGGACCTAAAGTCCAGGCATTCAGTGACTGGAGAATCCAAATGCAATTGAGAAAGGCAAATTTTCAATTCAAATGTTTGCTGGACAGTGGAGGTACTGTGGCTCAATTACGGGCATATCTATATGCCACTGAACTGAGTTTGAGTTCCACTAAGAATTTTTTTGGAAGGAATGTTTGTGACACTGTTGAACAGATTTGTTATTTAATTCTTAAATCCTTTCAACATTCAACGCCATCCCTCAGTGGAAGGAAGGAAAGAAAGGAAAAAAGTGGTGATAAACACACCGACTGAGTAAGGAATATACTAGTGGGTGGGCAATACAATGATGGTCCTGCTGGAAGCATGTCTTCCTCTCAATGGCAATTGAGGTATACAATACTATGAAAAGTTGTTGAGGCTGGGTTATTCTTTTAAAAAAGTACTTTTAGTTTTCACCTGCATGCTCTATAATGACACTAAGTCTTCTCTAATTTCTTAACACAGTAATTTGCAAACTATTTTCCTTTTACCTCAGTTATTTTCAACCTTTACGATAGAAAGGAAACTGAATTTGCAGTAAATTGCTACTTCAGTCCATTGGTAGTATTTGACAGTCAGGATTTTCAACATTTCATTCGTAGGCTGTGGGTCTCATGTTTATTGCCCTTCCTTGAGAAGTGGCAGTGAATTACTACCTTGAACCACTATAATCCATGTGCTGTGGATTGATCCACAATGCTGTTAGCAAGGCATTTTGACCCAGCAACACTGAAGAAATGGCAATGTATTTCCAAGTTAGCGTGGTGAGTGACTTGGAAGGGAACTTGTACACAGTGGTGTTTATGTGTATCTATTGACCATATCCTTCTAGATGGCAGTCATCATGAAAGGTGCCCTCTAAGCAGCTTTGGTGACTGTCTGCAGTGCAACATGTAGACCAGTGATTCTTAGCTGTTTTTTGGTCACAGATCCCAGGAGTTGTTCTCCGATTCCAGAGCCCCCTTTCGAATAGGGATACAAGACGGACAGAGACAGAAAATCATTATTATTGACACCAAGAAAACTTGAACATTCTGACATACTGGACAAAACTGTTTTTAAAAAAATACTGAAATTGAACATCATCTGTCAAGCCTAATGTGATCCTTGAGCTTGGTGCTTTACTGCAAGTTTCATGATATCGGGCTCCAACTTCGACAATGACAGTCGGAGGTCATCTCTTGTTGCAATATAAATGGGAGGGAAATTATTGACTCCAGTGAAGGTTGTTGCTTGGGTATCGCATCGGTTCAGTTACCAGAGCCCTCATAAATCCTTGGGGCTCCCCTTCTCCGTTTTCAGTCTGTAGCCCCCTTCAACTGTGCCTGGACCCCTAAGGGGGCCACATGGCCCCAGTTGAGAATGGTTGGACAGGACCTCATCCAGGACAAAGCAGCCCCATCTGAATAACATTCCCTCCACAACCAATGCGCTCTCGCAGCAATATCTGCTGTTTATAATTGTACAATTTCTTAGCCTCTGGCCTGCTCTTGTAGCCATTGTGCTTAATGGCTAGTCTAGGTCTGAACATTTTCTTTGTGCAACTTATTGTTTTTTTAGATTAGATTCCCTACAATATGGAAACTGGTCCTTTGGCCCAACAAGTCTACATTGACCCTCCGAAGCCATCCAAACCCATTTCCCTACCCTATATTTACCCCTGACGTTTGCACCTAGCACTATGGGCAATTTAGCATGGCCAATCCACTTGACCTGCACATCTTTAGATTGTGGGTGGAAACCGGAGCACCTGGACGAAATCCACATAGGTATGGGAGAATGTGCAAACTCCACACAGACAGTCGCCTGAGGTGGGAATTGAACCTGGGTCCCTGGTGCTGTGAGGGAGCAGTGCTAACCACTATGCTGCCCACACTGTTCTATCGAAATATATACTTCATTTATTAGATACAGTTTGAATATCTCAACAAAATAGTTCAGTTTGCAAATCCCAGTTGCAGTGATTGTTTTGATCAGTTTGTTCTCTCTTTCTTCCTGTATGCCCTGTTTAGATGGATAAGGTTGTGCTTGGGTCCTTGAAGGTGAAGGACTGTGTGATCTTCCAGTGCAAGAGATGTCACACGGTATTGGGAGATTCTCTGCAAACCTGCGGCAGCAGCTTATCATTGAACATGCTGATGTGTTTGAGTAAGTGTTGGATTGCTATGTGTGAATGGTGAAAATTTTTTAATCAGGATTATGGAGATAAGGCAGGAACATGGAGTTAAGGATTATCGGATCAGGCATGATGTCGTTGAATAGCAGAGCACACATGAAGGGCTGAGTGGCCTACTTCTGTAAGTCTTCTAATATGATACAGAAGCTTGAAAACTTGCCAACAGATTCAAGAACAGCTTCTTCCCTGCTGTTACCAGACTGCTGAATGGACCTCTGTCACTTCAAATCTCATGCTGCTTTGGTGCACCTCCTGTGCAGTTGTAATCTTGTATGTCTTGTACATGTGACACCATAAATCAAATCCAACCTCAGAATGAAATCACAAGCTGATATTCTGTGGGGAATGCCAATTGTGGCAGATATTAGTTGTTAAGACCCCAAATTCCAGTGTCCTGGTCTCTATGGCTGTAAGCACTTGGGCTTAGTGCCACACAAGGCAATCCCATTTCTCACTTTCACTGGGAATTGTTTCTTAAATCATGAACATAAAGCAGAACTTTCATATAACGATTCTTGATCCAATTTGACTCCACATTTCCAGAAGACATTAAGTTAGATTTGATTACTTACAGTGTGGAAACAGGCCCTTCGGCCCAACAAGTCCACACCGACCCGCCACCCACCCATTCCCCTACATTTACCCCTTTACCTAACACTATGGGCAATTTAGCATGGCCAATTCACCTGACCTGCACATCTTTGGACTGTGGGAGTAAACCGGAGCACCCGGAGGAAACCCACGCAGACATGGGGAGAATGTGCAAACTCCACACAGTCGGGAATTGAACCCGGGTCTCTGGCGCTGGTACTTCTGGTAGAAATTTTTCACCTACATAATTTTCTTTCTCATTCATTCATAGAATGTTTTCATATCTGCTGCCTTGGTTTCAGGGGTGACAGAAAATGTAGACATGGATCCCACCAGTTTTATTGGGTGTGAAGGGCCAATGTCTAAATGGTGAGTACATAAAGCTAGCTTATTCTCAGCTGTGAATAATAAAAGCTAAACTCATTTTTAATCATCCAAATTGTATATAATTTTTAACCTCCGCTCTCAAAGATTTAATACTATAACATGGTTCCAAATTACTGCAACAAATAGAACAATGCCCAAAAATACTTTTTCAAGAGAAGCAGAGGGTTATCTGGTGTGGCTGATCTTTCTTGTACAAAAAAACTACTAAAAAAATTATTTAGCTATATCCTTGTGTGTTTACTAAATTTGGTTCCAAGATTAATATTCTGTGGTGTTCTCAACATCACTGAGTAACCTTTAATTGCTCTTTGCCACATTGTTTTGTAAACCTGCCACAGATGTTGCTCGAGTACTGATGGAGTTTTTATGCTCCTGTATTGAGACAGGCAAGTGTGACATGGTGCACTTGGGGTAGGTATAAGGTGATCACAAACTATTTGGATAATATCAGACTAAAAAAGGTAAAAAGCCTAAAAGGTCTAGAAACCCAAATCACTGGAAGTAGCAATAAAGATTAGTGAGGCAGTTTTTTTTTAAAAAAGGAAAAGCCAAGAAACCCAGCAAAAGGGATAGAACTGAGAATGGAAAATGTTTTAAACTTGTACTGAACCTTGGTTAGGCCACACAATGCAAGCCGTGGTCTTTACACTGTAAAAAGAATGAAGAGGAATTGAAGAAAGCATAAAATAGTGACAAGTTCCAGAACTGAGAGGACCTACTTATAGGTTGTAATTTTTCCTTCTGGAATAGTGAAGGCTGAAGACTGTCTGATGGAGTGGATGTAGTCCAAATCATTTCACTTGTAGGAAAATACAAAAATATAGGATTATATGTAAGATGAATTCTGTAGGGATTTCAAGGGGAACTTCTTCATAGTTAAAACCTAGGGTTTGCTGCCTCAAGAAGTAATTAAAACCTAAGAAAAAGGAGCAGAATTAAGCCACTACGCCCCTCAAACTTGCTTTGCTGTTCAGTAAGATGGCTGATCTGCTTATGGCATAATCTCCACTTGTCAGCTTGTCCTCCATAACTCTTCACTCCCTTGTCAAACAAATAACTGAGTAATTGAATATATTCAGTTGGGCTGACCACAGTGGTTAGCACTGCTGCCTTGCAGCTGCGTGACTGACTGTGTGGAGTGCATGTTCTCCTTGTGTCTGCATAGGTTTCTGTTGGACGCTGCGGTCTCCTTCCAAAGATACGCAAGTTATGTAGATTGGCTGCGGTAAATTGCCCCATTGTATCAAGGGATGTGCAGGCTAGGTCAGTTAGCCATGGGAAATGTGGGGTTACAGGAATAGGGTGGGATGGTTTGGGTGGGAAGTTTGGTGCAGACCTGATGGCCCAAATGGCCTCTCTCTGCAAGAATTCTATGATTCTATGCAGCCTCCAATGCTTGCTGGGGAAGAGAATTCCAATCAGTGATGACTAATGAGAAGAAATTCCTCCACTTCTCCATCTTAAATGTAAGATTGTGGCTTAAATCTTTTAAATTTATGGCTTCAAGTTCTGCATTTCCTCACAAGTGGTAACATTTAACATCCACTCTGTCAAGCCCCCTTAATATCTTTTGTCTCAATAAGATCACTTCTCCTTCTTAAACCCTCAATGAGTAAGACCAAATTCGCTCCACAAATTGTTCTATTCATAAAGAAGCAATACAAGTGCATTTGGGAGGAAAGGATGAGGGACGTAGCTCTCTTCAATTAAATTCCAGCTGGAGTTCCTAAAGCTCATGACTTTAAGCAAAAAGCCTTTAGGGCCTGCCTTAGTAGAAGAAGAGATAAATGTTCTACCTGTAACATCTAAATTGAGGCAGCAGCTACCAGCAAGAATGGTGCAGCATCCCCCAAAAAGGCACCACCTTCAGCAGCCATGATATGGCCAGAATATAGCAGCAGCCCTAGCAGGCAGTCAAGTCAGTAAAGGCCTGCTGGGGCAGACCTCCGATTCTGCCTCCAATGTTACATTTCCTTTTTATACAGGCATTTTTACATTTATTTTGGTTTAGCAGTTACTTATTAATGAGGGAATGTAGTCATTTAAAATGCTGGATTACTGTCCTCCAATTTTCCTGACATGCAGTCCAGGTTTAGTCATAGATGTACAGCACGGAAACAGACCCTTCGGTCCAACTCATCCATGCCAACCAGATATTCCAACCCAATCTAGTCCCACCTGCTAGCACCCAGGCCTTTCACCTCCAAACCCTTCCTATTCATATACCCAGCATCCAGATGCCTTTTAAATGTTGTTATTGTACTAACCTGCACCACTTCCTCTGGCAGCCCATTCCACACACTCACCACCCTTTGTGTGGAAAGGTTGCCCCTTAGGTCTTTTTCCCCTCACCCTAAACCTATGCCCTCTAGTTCTGCACACCCTCACCCCAGGGAAAAGACCTTGTCTATTTATCCTATCCATGCCCCTCATGATTCTCTAAACTTCTAACGTCACTCATCAGCCTCCGATGCTCCAGGCAAAACAGCCCTAGCCTACCCAACCAATAATGTATATATCTTTATTTACAGCTATAGTCTAATTACATAAGAAATAATTGTTTAATACATATACAATGTCAGGAAATAGATGTCATCAAGTGCTGGATGTCTTGAAACACATAAAAGTGGATAAATCTCCAGGACCTGATCAGGTGTACCCTAGAACTCTGTGGGAAGCTAGAGAAGTGATTACAGGGCCTCTTGCTGAAATGCTCCAACCCTGGCAACATCCTTGTAATTTTTTCTGAACCTTTTCAAATTGCACAACACTTTCCAATAGGAAGGAGACCAGAATTGCACGCATTATTCCAAAAGTGGCCTAACCAATGCCCTGTACAGCTGCAACATGACCTCCCAACTTCTGTACTCAATACTCTGACCAATAAAGGAAAGCATAACAAATGCCACCTTCACTATCCTATCTACCTGTAACTCCACTTTCAAGAAGCTATGAACCTGCACTCCAAGGTCTCCTTGTTCAGTTTGACTCCCTAGGACCTTACCATTACGTGTATAAGTCCTGCTAAGATTTGCTTTCCCAGAGTGCAGCACCTCTCATTTATCTAAATTAAAGTCCACCTGCCACTTCTCAGCCCCTTGGCTCATCTGATCAAGATCTTGTCGTAGTCAGATGTAACCTTCTTTGCTGTCCAGTTCATCTCCAATTTTGCTGTCGTCTGCAAACTTACTAACTATACCTCTTATACTCACTTCCAAATCATTTATATAAATGATGAAAAGTAGTGGATCCAACACCGATTCTTGTGGCACTCCACTGGTCACAGGCTTCCCGCCTGAAAAACAACCCTCCACTGCCACCCTCTGTCTTCTACCTTTGAACCACTTTGTATCCAAATGGCTTGTTCTCCCTATATTCCATGAGATCTAACCTTGTTAACTAGTCTCCCATGGGAACCTTGTCAAATGCTTTACTGAAGTCCATATCGATCGCATCCACTGCTCTGCCCTCATCAACCTCTTTGTTACTCCTTCAAAAAAACTTAATCATGTTTTGAGACATAATTTCCCATGCAAAAAGCCATGTTGACTAGCTCTAATCAACCCTTGCTTTTCCAAATATGTGTAAATCCTGTCCCTCAAGATTCCCTCAAAACTTGCTCACCACCAACGTCAGGCTCGCTGGTCTATAGTTCCCTGGCTTGTCCTTACCACATTTCTTAAATATTGGCACCATGTTAGCCAATCTTCATGCACCTCACCTGTGAGTATTGATGATACAAATATCTCAGCAAGAGGCCCTGTAATCACTTCCTTAGCTTCCCACAGAGTTCTAGGGTACACCTGATCAGGTCCTGGAGATTTATCCACTTTTATGTGTTTCAAGACATCCAGCACTTGATGACATCTATTTCCTGACATTGTATATGTATTAAACAATTATTTCTTATGTAATTAGACGATAGCTGTACATAAAGATATATAAATTATTGGCAGGTAACACTACTATCTAAACTCTCATCCTCTTATAAACTTTCGCATGCACACGGTTATTGGCAGACATAGAAATTCTGCAAATTCAGTTCAGTGATTTTTGCTTCCCATTTCCGAAGTTGAGGTGACCATTCTTCAGATAGCCAGGCTGTTGGTGGTCAGTTGTCCTTTCTTCTGGAAGCCTCCACTGATTTATAAGAAGCACACATCACCGATTCTCTTAAAGATGTATCTGATTTTATTAATTTAAAAGCTTTAGCAACTAATGAAGGAAAAGTGACTGGTTTTCTTCCAGTTTAAAATGGATTTCTTTTACTTAGAAAACAGGCAGCTTCTGCTGGGGAGAACAACAGCACACCCGTCTGTGTACGCCCCACCCCCCCCCCCCCCCCCCACAACCTGCTCAGTTAGCTGAGAACCAACTGCTGTAAATATCTCTAATGGCTCTAATCATCTGCACATTGCAGAAGCTCATTACCACAAAAAACAGTTCACATAGGTACCAAACTCTTTCTCAATGCAGTTGACGGTTTTTAAAGATACAAATAAAAAGGCTTGGTCCTTCTGAATGTTGAAGTGATACAATGCTAAATGGGGCAACTTATAAACACCAGAGCATTGATCTTAATAAGAGGCTCCCCCCACTCTGCCTAACGTGTGAAATAATGCTGCTTTTGCTCAGTGGGGTTGAATGACCTGTTTCTATGCTGTACATTCAATTAACTCAATGAAAGTAGAGATTCACCAGCGATCGAGGACGGTGGCACTAGCAGCAGTGGACTAGTCAAAGTGGAACTCCTGGCTCTGCGGCGGCCTGGCCCGGCAGCAGAGCCAGGGACTTCTGGTTGTGGGCGAATGTTGGTTCAGCTGCATCAGCGAAGTGGGCCCAGCAGTGTATAGTGCCTTAAGTGGGATGACTACTACGTTTGTGGGTCCAACGCAGGTGGTGGTGGTGGTGGAGGTCGCCCTTGAGGCTAGGTGCCATTATGAATTGGGTAGGAAAGGCTTACATTCTGAACTTTGTACTACTTTTCTAACTTTATTCCAATGATCTATAATGCTGGACTATTTATTTCGTGTTTAAAGTTTTTCCTAAGGAATTTGATCTTAAGTATCTTTGTACCTAAGATGGTGCTGTAATGTGGTGACTGTAAACATTGAGTGCATGTGAAAACAAAGCTAATTTAATTTAATTCAAGAGAGTGATGTAAAATGTGCAAGATGAAAAATCTCGAGTTAGACTTGCAAAGGACATCTACTCAGCCAGATTAGAGTGAACAAGAAATCCTTGGAAATGGATGGATGCTTATAGACCTGTGTTGGTTATCTGTAAGAGTAGCTTCATTAGTCCCATTTCCCCTGCCCTGTCTGTGTACCCCGGCAAACGTTTCCCCTCCTGATATTTATCCAATTTCCTTTTAAAAGTTACAGTTGACTCTGCCTCCACCATCTACTCTGAGAATGTGATCCTGATCCTTTCCACATATAAGAACCAGAAATCTTGCCTGAATAAATTTCCTGAAGAAGGGCTTATGCCCGAAACGTCTCGGATGCTGCCTGGCCTGCTATGTTTTTCCAGCACCACATTTTTCAGCTCTGGTACTCCAGCATCTGCAGTCCTCACTTTCTCTTCCCTGAATAAATTTCTCTTTCAGCATTTCATTTGGGCATCAGAAACTCTTAAAGCATGATGTGTCTTTGCCTCCAAAAAGCCATTAATGCATGAAGGGCACAGTACTGTGGAAATTCCTGGAACAAAATTACTCATAGATAATGCAATGTCTCTGAGGAAGTGGGGTAGGGTGAGTTTGGTTACTGAAAGTCTTGCTTTAAACTATTGTTATGGAAATTTAGACAAGCATCTGTACCTTTATTAGCAAGGAGGATGTACACAGCATTTTGTGGAGATTGTGGGCTGGGCAAGCAACAGAATTCCAAGAGCATATATTACTACAAATCAATATGAATTCCGTATTCTGCTGTCTTAAGCATACAAGTTGAGCAGATATTAACATTTTTAAAAATAAAACTACAAAAGAGACCATGGTTTAATGTTACAAAGCATTAGAATAAAACAAATATTCGTAGGGGCTTTTTCCATTTCTACATAACAAGTGTTTTTTTATTTGTAGCCTTTACAAGTCACTTTACTGCAGCTTCTGTAGATCCCACGTGGGTATTGTTCCTTTCTCTACAACGGATTCTTTGGATTACTTACGAGGACTATACTGCTTGGACAAGCATGCCTTGCACTGGTGAGTAGTAATAGCAATCTTGGTGCCTGTGTTCCATACACTTCACAGAACAACATACGCACGCTGGTCCTATTTATTCATTATCCAAGTCCACACTCAGCCCGTAATGGCTCTCAAGATAATATGTAAAAAACTTTGGGAGTGATTAGTTTGGTGTGGTAAAAATGGGGTTTTCAGCTCTGCTCATTTAAGTGCAATCCAAACAAAGGATTGAAAATGTTTAGAAGGCTTTTCCTCCCTTTCCACTCCCTGATAAGGTCTCTTAACATGGACCGTGTCAAATCACCCTGGGAATATTTGATCTGAGTTGAAAACCATGCCCTGTGATTTAATGCAAGTGAATGGTTGTGCAGCAAGCACAAGATCAGAATTGGGTAGGAAATCTACTGAGTAGGCAGGTTAACCTGTTAGTGTTGATGCTTTAGAAGAGTTTGAAATGCATTCTCATTTAGAGATTGAGTTCCTTGTAATCCCTGAAATTCAGAGCAAGAAATGACTTGGAGGATTTTAAAGTTTTGCAAGGAATTGGAGTTAGAGAGAGGTTCTAGTACAAATGGTTATAAACTTAGTTGAGCCAGACCATTTGGAAGAGAATATTTCTTATGGCAAAAGATGATCGAGGGGTTCAAGTCGGACATTGATGGATTTTTGGATACTAAAAGAGGTAACAGAGCATGAAGGCATACCTGAAATAAAAGTTCAGGAAGGGATAAATAGCCCTTTTTCCTGAAGATCGATCTGTGATGTGTCCTGCCTCAATGGTGCATTTTTCTTTTTAAGCTGTTGGATCATAGGAAGGGGGAGGATCATTTTGTCAGTGTTATTTTTGACAGCTTTAATTCAGCCTGTACTTTTAAACAGTTGTGGTATGTACAGGCCATTGATGAAGAATTGGGAACGAGTAACAACCTGCATAAATAGCAGCATCCATGCTTGAATCAAAGGTTGTGGATTCAAACTTAGTTTGAACATTTCAGTGCAGTACAAAGGGAGTGCTGCACCATCTGAGGTGCTGTCCTTTAATGGAGGTGTTGCATTCTCGGTAAAAATAAGGTTCTGTCTGTTGAGTGAGTGTACAGCAAATGTTTTATTAACCAACACCAGGACCAGGATTAGATTAGATTAGATTACTTACAGTGTGGAAGCGCCCTTCGGCCCAACAAGTCCGCACCGCCCGCCGAAGCGTAACCCACCCATACCCCTACATCTACATCTACCTCTTACCTAACACTAGGGGCACTTTAGCATGGCCAATTCACCTGGCCTGCACATCTTTGGACTGTGGGAGGAAACCGGAGCACCCGGAGGAAACCCACGCAGACACGGGGAGAATGTGCAAACTCCACACAGTCAGTCGCCTGAGGCGGGAATTGAACCCGGGTCTCTGACGCTGTGAGGCAGCAGTGCTAACCACTGTGCCACCGTGCCAGTGTGCCAGTTGATCAAATATTCTGTATAATCAAGAGGTATGTATAATCAACATAAAAACACATTAAGTAACAGATTTAACATTATTGTTATACTTGATTAACAGCATAAATCACTTCAATAATCTTGCAACTTTGCCTTAAGACTGACAAGCAGAGAGCCTTCTCATTCGCACCCTTAACTGACTTCTGAGATTGCGATAATAGAATAAACTTTGCTATATTTGACATGTGTAATTTTTGCTGGTTTATTGAGAATGTTAATTCATAAAGTGCTGGTTAAAACAAAGTTTGGTATATTTAAAGAGAAGGGAAGCCCAGTGTCCCTCCCTTAATTATCATGGCAAAACACACTAACTGATCATTCATTTTCTTTTTATGTAGCCTTGCAGTGCATTTATTAAATGCCCACGTAATGTGACAACATCGCATCAAGAAGTTGTAGATTTGTAATGATTTGAGATGCTGAGAGTAAATTGAAGTGTATTTGTTTTTTAGAAACAAGGCTATAAATTGCAGTGATCTTTTGTATAATTATTTCATCTTTCAGCTACATGTTGCAGAGCAATTCTCAGGTGAAACCTGCTGCCCTGAACTTTCAACCACCGTGTTTAATTCAGCACATAGGAGAGGTAATGTTATGTTCAATGTGTCGACGATGTCCTAAACCTAAGGCTACACTTGTACCAGATTGCACTGTTGTAAGGAATGAAAAGATTCAAGTTGATTGAAAATAATTTGACTGATATCAGTGGGAACCTCAGTGAAACTACAAGGTCCTTGGGGGTGGCCTTAAGCTGAAATCCCTCATCTTTCAGGGGGACCACTCAGTAGAGGTTAAGGTTGTAAATGTGGGCAGAACAGGCCTATGTTGAACAGCCCATTTCACAATTTGTCTTCTTATCATCTGATAGATATGTGTGGGCACCACCTCAATGGTGACTCTCATTTACCGTTCCTGTTCTTGTCTCCACTGGAAGTAATGAAATATAATGTAAAGCCTATTTGGTCAAAATGCAGCCTGGTGAGGGTGTTGTAGAGGAGGAGTTCAAAGTGCACCACGATTCCTACTGCCCCAACAAGAAATGGAAAGAAATTGCAAGTTTGATCTCACTTTGGCCCCTTATGTACGCACTGTTTGTCCAATTATTCCTCCTCAGTCAGTCACCCCAAAATCTGAGGTCCACTCTGCTTCACCACTTGCCACTTCTGGTAGCTACACCCCACTACACTTTCAGAAACAGTTGCAGGAAACAAAGGTGAGCCAAAAACTTTTTTTCCTCTTGTCTGTTCACTTTAATGTAGGCAGCAACCTAACAGGCATGTACAGACAGTGCACCCCCTCGTTTTGCAACACAAACGGTCTTTTTTCTCTTTTCTTTTTGTTTCCTAAAAAATTAGTTTTTTTCCTGTCACCAAACCACCCGTGGTATTCAGCTATTAAACATCATCTGTAAATCACTTGTTTTTCCAACAAAATAATTTACATGCAAAGTCCATTAAGGGCAGTACATATTATCACAGATAAGCAAGAAGTGGGGTGGGGGTGGGAAGCGCAGATGCTAAATACAATCTAACATTAATGTGATAAGATAAGGTAATTACATCACTGTTCAGTCCATCAGCCATGAAAGCTGTGATCTTGGACTAGTAGTTCAACTTTAACTACTTATGGCAGAATTTATTAGTTTTCTCACTAAATTCCCTCACTGTACAGCAGCAGTATGTGAAGCCTCCTGTAGATGTAACTTTTAGCATGAAATCCCAGTTATGTATCTTTCCTACCTTGGCTGACACTGACCTGAAGAAATGTTACTTTTGGTCCTTTACACATTGAACCTCCTGACTGCTTTCCTTTTTAACTTCCAGTTGAAAAGACAAATTGTGGTGGCTCACTATCGATTGCTGGCAGCAATGAACAAATTGAATGAGTTGGTTGGAGAGGAGAGTGGACAAGATACCAGTGCCACTGCTGAGAGACAAAGGTATTAATAGGAGAAATGCATCAATGTTTACTGTTAATATCATTTTGAGCTTTGAAAGTGCAGTGACTGTTAATCACCTCCGCTGCCACATTTGGCTTCCTTGAAAAATAATCTTCCCTTCACCAGAGTTCTGAGATTGTTTCGTCCAAAGGTTGAATCTGCAGAGGAAAAACATCACTGTTTTGGAATTGTACACAAAGCACCTTAAGTCATGTTTGTACTGAGCTTTGGTTTTATGTAACCTGTTATCTGAATTCAGAACTTTAATACACCTACATAGTAGCCCGATCATGTCCATATCAGTGTAACCTGCTATCTGATTTACAGAATAGTACAACATCTTGGGTAATTTAAGTCCTCAGAAGCTAGTAACTTACTGTCAAGGACTGCAGTTCATTTTTACATTATGGCAGGCAGTGAGTTCACATTAGTCACTGTAACCTCTTATCTGGTACTCAAAAATGTACGAACTGCACACTGCTCCTGGTTAGCGTCAGTGTCCATATAATTTTCATCACAAAATCTAAATATAAGATATTAAGTTGCACTGCTGCCTCATGACTATATTATTAATTTACAGTGGGTTAGCACTATAGGCATATCAATTGTAGTGCTCAGCCACTTCCAACCACTAATGCATACTGTCCTCTCTCGTTCTCTTGGGTAGAATTTGTTAAAGCCTTTGAGATCCAGGCAGGTTGACTGATCAAAGTCAGTTCTTCATCTTTAGAAGACAGTTGCCTGAGCTGTTATCCTGTATAAGCAGAATTGGACTGTAAAATGACAGGTAAACTGGCTAGCTGGAGGAAGACTTGCAGTTCAGCAATATTTCTTCCTCACCAGCACTTAAAACTTTAAAAATCACAACACCAGATTATAATCCAGCAGCCTTATTTGGAAACATTAGCCTTTGTAGCACTGCTTCTTCATCAGGTGGTTGATGAAGGAGCAGCATTCCGAAAACTGGTGTTGTGATTTTTAACTTTGTACACCCCAGTCCAACACCAGCATCTCCAAATCAGCACTTATGACAACTGAGTGTTGATCTCTTGCGAGCAATGACATTTACCTTACCCCTCAATGGTTGAAGATTGGTAAATGGTGCATTGTGCAGTTTACAACAAGCTTTGCTCCGTTCTGTTAAATTAGTTTGCTACTTGGTTATTATTTGCAGTGGACTGCTGTCTAAATTGATCAGCTAATACAATTCATTGTAACTCTTTGCAATGTAACTGTGATTTGAATTGATTTGTGTAACTGTCTGTACTGGTGTACTGTTTAACTTGTGTAATACTGTAACAAATTGAGCAATAAACAGGATGGAGCATGTTCATTAATTTTGTGTATTTTCTGTCTTAGTACTTTTAATCTATTTTTAGATTAATCATATGAGACTTTTAGTTTGTTCCTGTAGCCGATAGAAGACTGAAGGTTTAATTTATTATTGTCGCATGTTTTGTGTGAATACAGACTGAGACCAACACATTAGGAGCACAAGAACAGGAGTAGGTCATTCAGCCCTCCATCCTGTTCCACCATTCAATGAGATCATGGCTGCTCTGTTGCCTAACTCCATGTACTTGCCTTTGGCCCATATCCCTTAATACATTTGCTTAACAAAAATTTATCTATTTCACATTTTTAAAATTAACAACTGTTGCAACATCCACTATCGGTTCCAAACATTTACCACCCTTTTGTGCGTGTGAAAGTGCTTCCTAACATCTCCTCTTAATTCTCAGACTACACCGCCTAGTTTTAGAATCCCCCAACCAGCGGTAATAGTTTATCTTTCTGTCCTGTCTTTTCCTGTTAATATCTTGAAGACTTTGCTCCAATCATCCCTTAACTTTGCACAGTCTGAATTTGTATAATATCTCCTCAAATTTAACCCCTGAAGCCCCGGTATCATTGTTTCTGGCCTTGAAGCCCACCCAAGTGATGAGCAATCTCTGATGTGGATGGACTTAGTGTTTGAGTTTCTGTGATGGTTGTATACACTTTCATAGACCACATCTTGTTTCTTGCATGGAGAAAGAGGATGCCACTTGCGTACATTTCAGTCTGTCTGGTCGCAAAGTCACCAGACCCTAGCTTGAAATCTCAGCTGATATTTCTACTTGCACAAGAGGAAACATCCCCTGATAGTGGAGACCATTGCAATTGCTGACACTTAACCGGTGAATTGCCAGCTGCAAGCCTGTATAACTTAATGTTTGCTCTCTGTAGATAAGCAGCATTATTACTCATGTAACTGACATGAATATTAGTATTTCCTCTGTCATTTTCTAGGTATGCTAGACTGAGGCGGAATAGTAGTTGGATGTTAGCTACACCTTCAGATTCTCAAATCTGTGAAAGAGCAGCTAACAATTTGTAATAACCCTCATTCATATCATCCAGATGCTTGCATTGTCACGATGGGAGACAGCTTATCATTGAGCAAATTCTACATGACCTAAACTTAGTACAGATTGTAAACAACCCAACACACTGTTGGGAAGGTTGAAATCCTGGTTCGACTTGTAGAATCAGCACACTACTGTCTTTTGGGATATGATATATATTTTTGTGGCTTCCCACCAGATTTTGTATCCATATAATAGAACATAGAAAAGTTCAGCGCAGTACAGGCCCTTTGGCCCTCGATGTTGCACCGATCCAAGCCCACCTAACCTACACTAGCCCACTATCCTCCATATGTCTGTTTAAATGCCCATAAAGAGGGAGAGTCCACCACTGCTACTGGCAGGGCATTCCATGAACTCACGACTCGCTGAGTAAAGAATCTACCCCTAACATCTGTCCTATACCTACCACCCATTAATTTAAAGCTATGCCCCCTCGTAATAGCTGACTCCATACATGGAAAAAGGTTCTCATGGTCAACCCTATCTAAACCCCTAATCATCCTGTGCATCTCTATCAAGTCACCCCTAAACCTTTTCTCCAATGAAAACAGCCCCAAGTGCCTCAGCCTTTCCTCATACGATCTGGTAAACCTCCTCTGCACCCGTTCCAGTGCCTCCATATCCTTCCTATAGTATGGCGACCAAAATTGCACACAATACTCCAGATGCGGCCGCACCAGAGTCTTATACAACTGCAACATGACCTCAGGACTCCGGAACTCAATTCCTCTACCAATAAAAGCCAGTACGCCATATGCTGCCTTCACCGCACTATTTACCTGGGTGGCAACTTTCAAAGATCTGTGTACATGGACGCTAAGATCCCTCTGCTCATCCATACTACCAAGTATCTGACCATTAGCCCAGTACCCCATCTTTTTGTTACTCATACCAAAGTGAATCACCTCACACTTACCCACATTGAACTCCATTTGCCACCTTTCTGCCCAGCTCTGCAGCTTATCTATATCCCCCTGTTACCTGACACATCCTTCCTCACTGTCAACAACTCCACCGACTTTCGTATCATCCGCAAACTTGCTCACCCAACCTTCTAGCCCCTCCTTCAGGTCATTTATAAAAATGACAAACAGCAATGGTCCCAAAACAGATCCTTGTGGAACACCGCTAGTAACTGCACTCCAAGATGAACCTTTACCATCAACTACTACCCTCTGTTGTCTTCCAGCCAGCCAATTCCTAATCCAAACCTCCAACTCACCCTCAATGCCATACTCTGTATTTTTTGCAGTAGAATAGTGCAATCAATTAACAGTAAGTCTGGCACATGTACTTTTGCGGTTATTAACAAATGTCAGAAGTTATTTGACACCAGGTTATACTCCAGTAAGTTTATTTGAAATCATTGGCTTTTGGAGTGCTGCTCCTTTGTCAGGTGAAGTGGAGGGAATAGCACAACTGACGAAGTAGCAGTGCTCCAAAAGCTTGTGATTTCAAATAAACCTGTTGGACAATAACCTGGCGTTGTGATTTCTGACTTTGTCCACTCCAGTCCAACAGCAGCACCTCCACATCATGAACAAGTGTGCTTAATGAGTCAAGTATTTCCAATGGGGTAATGCTCCATGCTTGGATTTCACAAGGAATCAAATTAGGTCCTATGGTATATTTACCTATCATAAACAATATTTGCATGCAAGGTTCTTTTGGCACAGTAGTCGTGTCCTAACCTCTGAACCAGAGGACTCTGGTTCAAGTCCACCTGCTCCAGAGGTGAGTAATAACAGTTATGGATAGTTTGAGGGGAAAAAAGATCAGTCTGCATTGATATTGTCTTGTTTGTTCGTCACTATATATTTATGGATAACCTGACCCCTCTACTAGGGAGTGTTGTAACTCATCTCACCTAAGAACATGAGAATGAAAAGGAGGTGTCGAACATTTGGCCCATATGGTAAGTGAATGGGCAACAGTGAATCACCACACTGAACCCCTATGGGATTGTTTCATGGACAACCCTCCTTAAGCCCCTTTTCATCAATTTGAACTTTGCTGACATGGTATAATGAGCATTAAACTATTAGGAATCCATATTCAAAGTGATCTCCCATGGGATTACCAATTGAATGAAATATTTATGATAAACATGGAAGGTAGGATGTCAGAATTAAGAATGGGAACAGGCTATTTAGCCCCCCATGCCTGCTCTACTGTTCAATAAATAAATAGTTCTATTGATTGTGCCCTCAACTACATTTTCATGTCACCTTCATTTCATGTCCAATAGCTCTTGATTGTCTTATTGATCAATACATTGTCTATAGTTCAGCCTTAAATGTTTAATGACCTGGCCTCCACTGCTTTCTAGTGTAGATAATTTACAAGTGTGTCTCAGAGGAAAACAAAATCTTATCTGTGTTAAATGGGTGACCCAAAGATGTTAAAATGTGTCCCTTTATTCTAGACTCTACCAAAGAGAGGAGCATCCTGTAATAATCCACTCTTCCACATCCCCTTAAGAGTTTCTATATTTCAGTAAAACCACATATGTTCTTCAAAAACACCAGGAGTAATTGGCCCAAACTGCTCAACTCTTTCTCACAAGCTAACCCCTCACTGTAGGAATTAGTCAAGCAAGAATCAATCCAGAAACAGCACTGAAACTGACCTGAGGTAATCCCTTGTCAAAAATACTCTGGCACTATCAAACAACTACTGGATTAGTGGTGCTGGAAGAGCACAGCAGTTCAGGCAGCATCCAACGAGCAGCGAAATTGATGTTTCAGGCAAAACGTTTCGGGCAAAAGCCCTTCATCAGGATGAAGGGCTTTTGCCCGAAACGTCGATTTTGCTGCTCGTTGGATGCTGCCTGAACTGCTGTGCTCTTCCAGCACCACTAATCCAGTATTTGCTTTCCAGCATCTGCAGTCATTGTTTTTACCACTATCAAACAACTGACTGCCTGCTTCCTTTCTGAAAAGGCAGAAAAAGCACTGCCTAGACTTTGCTAGAAAGTGTTCGAATCCTACCTCCCATTTCTACTCTCTCTTACCACAGAATCCCTACAGTGTGGAAACATGCCATTTGGCCCAACAAGTCCACACCGACTCAGAAGAGTATACCATCCAGACCCATGCAAGTAAACATACAATGATTCAAGGAGAAAATGCACCATTCTGTAAATAAGATATTAATGTATGTTTGATGAAATGGCCCACACAAACCTGTCTGTGTTGTGAACTGTGAGGAGGATAGTGATGAACTACAAGAGAACATAGGCTGATGGAGTGTGGAAACAAATTAAATATGAATTTTAATGTGGAGAAGTGTGAAATTATACTGGTTAGCTCTCTAAAGGGTGAAAGAAATTAAAGATGGGTACGGCACTAGGTGAGCTACTGTTGCAGGGATCTGGCACAGACACTATGGGATGAGTGGTCTTCTCCTGTGCTGTAGTTCTAAATAAAAATGAGTGATTGTTGTATCACAGAATCCCTACAGTGTGGAAACATGCCATTTGGCCCAACAAGTCCACACCGACTCAGAAGAGTATACCATCCAGACCCTTATTACTGTACATTTCCCCTAACTAATGCACCTGACCCACATATTCCTGAAAACCATGGGCAATTTAGCATAGCCAATTCACCTAACCTGCACATCTTTGGACCGTGGGAGAAAACTGGAGTACCCAGAGGAAACCCACACAGACAGGTGGAAAACGTGCAAACGCCACACAGCCAGTGGCCTGAGGCTGAAATTGAACCCAGGTCCAAAGCACTGAGGCGCCATTGTTCGTAGCATTCATCAAAGTGCACTCCAAGCCTGTCATGCAAAGGCCATTTGTATTTGTTTTGAACTGTGGACTACAAGTGTGAAAAGATGCTGCATTAAACAAAGGAAACTGAAAGATGATGTTGCAGTTTTAAAAGCAATTTTTTGTAAATCATTGTGAATTGTACAATGTTGATTTATTTAGCAATGCTAAAAAGAACAATTGTGTGTGCGCGCGTGTTCGGGATTGCTCAGCATATTTTGATTGGTTCCTGGACAAGTCGCTACAGGAGAAACTTTCGGACTGCAAAGAAAAATCACCTAAATCTCTCTCTCTCCTTCTTGTGTTACTATGAGACTGTAAGAAATAGGAATGAGAGTAGGCAGTTCGGCCCCTCGAGCCTCCTCTGCCATTCGTTGGGATCATGACTGTTCAAACATTCTCACTTCAACCTCTCTTGAGTTTTCCCATAACTTTTGATTTCCACTGATGTTCAAAAATCAATGTATCTCAGCCCTAAATATACACAAGGACTCTGCCACTATAGTTCTCTGTAACAAGGGGTTCCAAAGACTTGCAATCCTCTGAGAAAAGAAATTCCTCCTCATCTCAATGTTAAATTGGAGCTTCTTTATTCTGAGACCACGCCCTCTGATCCTAGATTTTCCTATGAGGGGAATCCCCTCTTGGCATCCCCTGTTGACTCCCTTAAAAATTCTTTATGTTTCAGTGAGATCACTTCTCATTCTTCTAAACTCCAGTGACTAACGTCCTAACCTTTTAGCCTTTGCTCAGAAGACAAGCTTGTCTATGCCAGGGATCATCCCAGTAAACATTCTCTGAACTGTTTCCAACGAAATGATACCTTTTCTTAAATAGGGGGACTAAAACTGCTCACAGTACTCCAAATGTGGTTTCACTAGTGCCTTGTACAGTCGCAATAAGGCTTTTCTTGTTCTTATTCTCAAATACTCTCAAAACATTCCAATAGCCTTCCTGATCACTTGTTGCACCTGTGTGCTCACTTTCTGTGTTTCATGCACAAGCCCCTTTATGTTGCAGCTTTCTGCAATTTTTCTCCATTTAAATAATTCTCTGTTCTTTTATTCTCCCTTCCAAAATGAACAACTTCACTTTTTTCTACGTTATACTCCATTTCCAACCTTTTTGCCCACTTTTGCAATAGTTCTCTGCAAACTGTTTCTCTCTCACAACCGTATGAAGAGAGACTGAATAGTTTAGGCCTATACTTTCTGGAATTTAGAAGATGAGGGGAGATCAAATTGAGGTATTCAAGATGATAAAAGGTATGGATAAAATAGCCATGGAGCGGATGCTTCCTCTTGTGGGGCATTCTAGGTTGAGAGGTCATGGTTCTAGTATAAGGGGTAGCAAATCTAAAACAAAGTCGAGGAGAAACTACTTCTCCCAAAGGGTTGTAAATCTGTCGAATCCGCTACCCCAGGTGCGGTGGATGCTGGGACAGTGAGTAAATTTAAGGAGGGGTTAGACAGATTTTTAATTGGTTGAAGGCAGGAAAATGGAGGTGAGGAACATATCAGCAATGATTGAATGGCAGAGCAGACTCAATGGGCCAAATGGCCTACTTCTGCTCCTATATCTTATGAACTTATGAACCTACCTTTCCACCTTTTTTGAAATTTGCAAATTTTGCTACAGTACATTTTCTTCCTTCCTCCAATATATAGGTAATGCCAACACTGATCCCTGTGGAAACCCACTTGTCATAGGTCACCAATCTGAAAAAGAATTCCTTATTCCTACTCACTGTTTCCTGCCCATTAGCCAATTCCTTATCCATACCATATACTACCTGCAACATCTAATGACCTAACTTTTGTGAGGTACCTTGTCAAATACCCTCTGGAAGTCCAAATGCAACACATCTACTAGTTCCCCTTTATCCACTCTGGTTGAGACTTCCTAGAAAAACTCAAATTAATTAGACACAATTTACCTTTCATGAAGCCATGCTGGCTCTGCTTGATTAGATTATGATTTTCCAAATATGCTGCTATTACATCCCTAATAATATGGAGTTTGGAGAAGGATTGGAAAATCTCCTGCTAGCTGTTCTTGCCCACTGTTTGCCCACAAATATGTAGAGTGGTGTTTTTCTGTCTGGAGATCCGTGACCAGTGGTGTTCTGCAAAGATCAGATCTGTTATTTGTAAATTATTTTGATGAAAATATGGGTGATTTGATTAGGAACTTTCCAAATCACATGCAAATTGATGGAGTTGTGGAAGAGGAAGGTTGTCAAAGGATACAGCACAATATGGATCAGTTGGAGAAATGGCAGATGGCGTTTTATCTGGACAAGTGTCAGCTGCTGCATTTTGGGAGGTCGAATGCAACAGGAAAGTATACAGTAATGGCAGGACCCTCAGCTGCATTGATATACAGAGGGATCTTGGGATGCAAGTCCATAGCTTCTTGAAAGAGCAACACAAGTGGATAAATTAGTAAAGTAGGAGTACAGATGCTTATGACAATAGGTGCAGGAGTAGGCCATTCTGCCCTTCGAGCCTGCACAACCATTCAATATGATCATGGCTGATCATCCTTAATCAATATCCTGTTCCTGCCTTATCTCCATAACCCTTGATTCCATAATCCTTGAAAGCTCTATCCAACTCTTTCTTAAATGGATCCAGAGACTGGGCCTCCACTGCCCTCTGGGGCAGAGCATTCCACACAGCCACCACTCTCTGGGTGAAGAAGTTTCTCCTCATCTCTGTCCTAAATGGTCTACCCCGTATTTTTAAGCTGTGTCCTCTGGTTCAGCACTCACCCATCAGCGGAAACATGTTTCCTGCCTCCAGAGTGTCCAATCCTTTAATAATCTTATATGTCTCAATCAGATCCCCTCTCAGTCTTCTAAATTCAAGGGTATACAAGCCCAATTGCTCCAGTCTTTCCAGGAATTGACCTTGTGAACCTACGCTGCACTCCCTCAATAGCCAGAATGTCTTTCCTCAAATTTGGAGACCAGAACTACAGCTGCAGAAGAACCTCTTTGCTTCTATACTCAATCCCTCTTGTTATGAAGGCCAGCCTCCTTCAGTACCTGCTGTACCTGCATGCTTACCTTCATTGACTGGTGTACAAGAACACCCAGATCTCTCTGTACTGCCCCTTTACTTAACTTGATTCCATTTAGGTAGTAATCTGCCTTCCTGTTCTTGCTACCAAAGTGGATAACCATACATTTATCCACATTAAACTGCACCTGCCATGCATCTGCCCACTCACCTAACTTGTCCAGGTCACCCTGTAATCTCCTAACATTCTCATCACATTTCACTCTGCCACCCAGCTTAGTATCATCAGAAAAGTTGCTATTGTTATTACTAATACCATTTTCTATATCATTAACATATATTGTAAAAAGCTGCAGTCCCAGTACTGATCCTTGCGGTCCCCCACTGGTCAGTGCCTGCCATTCCGAAATGAAGCCATTTATCACTACTGTTTGTTTCCTATCAGCCAACCAACTTTCAATCTAAGTTAGTACTTTGCCCCCAATACCATGCGCCCTAATTTTGCTCACTAACCTCCTATGTGGGACTTTATCAAAAGCTTTCTGAAAGACCAGGTACACTACATCTACTGGATCTCCCTCGTCCATCTTCAGAGTTACATCCTCAAAAAATTCCAGAAGATTAGTCAAGCATGATTTCCCCTTCATAAATCCATGCTGCCTCTGACCTATCCTGTTACTACTATCCAGATGTGTCATAATTTCATCCTTTATAATAGACTCCAGCATTTTTCCCACCACTGAGGTCAGACTAACTTGTCTATAATTTCCTGCTTTCTCTCTCCCACCTTTCTTAAAAAGTGGTACAACATTAGCCACCCTCCAATCCGCAGGAACTGATCCTGAGTCTATTGAACTCTGGAAAATAATCACCAACGCATCCACGATTTCGCGAGCCACCTCCTTCAGCACACTGGGATGTAGACCATCAGGCCCCGGGGACATATCAATCTTCAGACCTAACAGTCTTTCCAACACCAATTCCTGGCAAATATAAATTCCCTTAAGTTCAGGTCCTTCAGCCACTGTTACCTCAGGGAGATTGCTTGTATCTTCCCCAGTGAACACAGATCTGAAGTACCAATTCAATTCTTCTGCCATTACTTTATTCCCCGTAATATATTCCCGTTTCTGTCTTCAAGGGCCCAATTTTAGTCTTAACCATGTTTTTGCATTTCACATACCTAAAAAAACTTTTACTATCCTTCTTTATATTATTGGCCAGTTTACCTTCGTACCTCATTTTTCCTCTGCGTATTTCCTTCTTAGTTGTTCCTTCTCTGTTGTTCTTTAAAAGCTTCCCAGTCCTCCGTTTTCCCATTTATCTTTGCTATGTTATACTTTTTCTCTTTTAACTTTATATGTTTCTTAACTTCCCTCGTCAGCCACGGCCACCCATGCCTCCTCCTAGAATCTTTCTTCCTTTTTGGAATGAACTGATCCTGCAACTTCTGCATTATACACAGAAATATCCGCCATTGTTCCTCTACTGTCATCCCTGCTAAGGTATTGCACCATTGAATTTTGGCCAGCTCCTCCCTCATAGCTCCATAGTTCCCTTTATTCAACTGAAATATTATCACTTCCAATTGTACCCTCTCCCTCTCAAATTGCAGACTGAAGCTTATTGTATTATGGTCACTACCTCCCAATGGCTCCTTCACTTCGAGGTCACTGACCAATTCTGGTTCGTTGCACAATACCAGATCCAGAATTGCCTTCTCCCTGGTTGGCTCCAGCACCAGCTGCTCTAAGAATCCATCTCTGAGGCACTCCGCAAAGTCTCTTTCTTGAGGTCCAATACCATCCTGATTCTCCCAGTCTACCTGCATGTTGAAATCCCCCATAACAACATTATGGGCCTAATGTAGGCAAATGGAACCAGTTCAGCTTGGAAAACCTGGACAGCATGGATGAGATGGACCAAAGGGTCTAATTGATGTTATGTCTTTATGACTTTAATTGCTGTCTCTGCAGATTATGTTATTGAAAGGAAAAAAGGGAATAAAATGACCTTCAGAAACACTGAAGGGAAAATTCTCAACTAGTGAATAAAAGATAGAATCAATGTGCAAACAACATTGCCTCATTAGCAAAGAATCAGCCAGAGTTAAGAGAAAACCAAACAAAAATGACTCATCGCGTCTGTGTCTGGACTGGTGCCAGAACTTTGTTTCTCTGACTTTGCTTTCCTTCCTCATTTGCAGTACTTGTATTGTCCCTCTTTGTCTGTCTGTTTGTGTATGGGAAGTTTTAAAGGGGTAGGTTTAAGTTATAAACTTATTAGTTAACAATTAATGTTTCTTTCTTGCCACTGGTTAAAAACAACTTGATTACAAATAAAACAGCAATTTCCTTGTTATGATAAAAATGTGGTGTGCATATTCTTTAAACCTGAATTACACTGTTAATTAAATTTGACTTATTCAGTGGTTTAATCAAATTTTCACATTTGTGACAATTCCATGAATAGTAGAAATATCTAGAGCACTATTCAGTGAGTCATGATTGTAGTTAATGTAGTAGTGTACAGTTTATTCTGCTATAATGTGGCAGATAGGCAAAACTGAGGACTGCAGATGCTGGGAACCAGGGTTTAGATCAGAGTGGTGCTGGAAAAGCACAGCAGGTCAGGCAGCATCCGAGGAGCAGGAAAATCCGAAATGTTGATTTTCCTGCTCCTCGGATGCTGCCTGACCTGCTGTGCTTTTCCAGCACCACTCTGACCTAAACTATAATGTGGCAGCTGTCTTACTCTGCAACCTTGCACTCTGGAAAACCGCCATAGTTTTGTAGAAGATGTGCTGTAGAAGATTGCTATTAGAAAATTGCTAAACCCGTTGAGCAGAACGTTTGCGTTATTCAAGCAACATCCACAATTCGTCAATCGTATTATAGCCAATTCACACAAATGAACACGTGGTACAGCAGTACGACCTGTATATAGCTTTGTCATATTTGTAAGGAATCTATCCCAACCCGGAGATTGCAGGGACTTTGACATTAATTTCTAAATCTTCCCTAACCACAGGAGAGGTGCTGGAGGACTGAAGGGCAGCTAATGTATCATTATTCAAGGAGGGAGATTTGGAGAAATAACAGAGAATTACAGGCCAGTGAGTCTAACATCAATGGTAGCAAATGAGGGACAGAATTAATTTCCACTTGGAGACGAACCAAAGACTAAACAAGCATAAACATGGCTTTGTCAGGAGGACATCATGCTTGACAGGTTAGACTGAGTTTTTAAGGAGGTTTGTAAATGAAGGTGGTACTGTTCACACAATTTACTTGGATTTTAGTAAGGCTTTCAAAGTTTGTGAGAAGATTTGTAGCTCAGGTGCTCGTTGTTGTGGTTCTGTTCGCTGAGCTGGGAATTTGTGTTGCACACGTTTCATCCCCTGTCTAGGTGACATCCTCAGTGCTTGGGAGCCTCATGTGAAGCGCTTCTGTGATGTTTCCTCTGGCATTTATAGTGGTTTGAATCTGTCGCTTCCGGTTGTCAGTTCTAGCTGTCCGTTGCAGTGGTCGGTATATTGGGTCCAGGTCAATGTGCTTATTGATTGAATCTGTGGATGAGTGCCATGCCTCTAGGAATTCCCTGGCTGTTCTCTGTTTGGCTTGTCCTATAATAGTAGTGTTGTCCCAGTCGAACTCATGTTGCTTGTCATCTGCGTGTGTGGCTACTAAGGATAGCTGGTCGTGTCGTTTCATGGCTAGTTGGTGTTCATGGATGCGGATCGGTAGCTGTCTTCCTGTTTGTTCTATGTAGTGTTTTGTGCAGTCCTTGCATGGGATTTTGTACACTACTGCAAACGGACAGCTGGAACTGACAACCGGAAGCGGCAGATTCAAACCACTTTAAATGCCAGAGAAAACATCACAGAAGCGCTTCACATGAGGCTCCCAAGCACTGAGGATGTCACCTAGACAGGGGACAAAACGTCTGCAACACAAATTCCCAGCTCGGCGAACAGAACCACAACAATAGTAAGGCTTTTGATAAAGTAATGTATGGGAGACTGGTCAAGGAGGTAAGAGCTCCTTGGAATCTAGAGCAACTTGGAAAATTAGATCCAAAATTGACTGAGTGACAGAAGATTGTGAGTTACCTTCTGGTCAAAGGTTGCTTTTGTGACCGGAATTCTGTGTTCAGTGGCATACCACAGGGATCGGTGCTGGATTGCTTGCGTTAGTTGTGTACATTAATGATCTATATACATACAGTAAGTTGCAGATAACATGGCAATTGATGGTGTGGGAACTAGCGAGGAGGAAAGCCCTGGGTTAAGGGATGATATAGATGTGCTGGTCAGATGGGCAGAACAGTGGTAAATGGAATACAAGAGCAGTGAAATTATGATTGAGGCAAAGCTAGGCAACAGCTGGAGTTCTGTGTGCAGTTCTGAGCACTACTTGTAGGGAGGTTGTGATTTCACTGGATTGGGTGCAGAAAATATTCACCCAGATGTTGCCTGCAATGGAGCATTCCAGCTGTGAAGGGAGACTAGATGGGCAGGCGTGGTTCTCCTTTGAACTGATGTAGGGGAGTGTACAAAATTATGAGGAGCACAGGATATGGTTGATAGGAATAGACTTTTCTCGTTAGTTGTGGGTCAATAACAAGGGCACATAGATTTAAGGGCTGTATGTTTAGGAAGAATATGTTGCATATAAAGGTTGGTGGGGAAGAGGGGGATGTATTTGGAACTGTCAGAACTTTTTAAGAAGTATTCAGATAATCATTTGAAACACCGTAACACATAAGGCTATGGGCCAAGTGCTGGACAATGTGTTTGGAACAGATAGATCGGAACGGCCTTTTCCCTGGCTGTGACAATGAATGGTGCCTGTGTACCAATATAAAGCGTACAGTACATGAGTTTTCAGTACATTGAACATTAAACAACCGAAACCACGAGCCGCCAGCATTCGCACAGACTGTAGCAATCTACAGTGGCTCCTCCCAGCTGATCATCTCAGTCACGTGGACGCAGGGTCCGGGCCCGCCCTGTCCGCCAGTCGGGCATGCACCAATTTGAAAAACACACTGCCCCGGAACAAAGGAGGCGGGATTTCCTCAAGAGGCGTGTAATTGGCGGCGGGAGCAGCCGTAGACGAGGTGGCCGAGTGGTTAAGGCGATGGACTGCTAATCCATTGTGCTCTGCACGCGTGGGTTCGAATCCCATCCTCGTCGACCTTTTCTTAAATTATATACACTGTACCTTGGTGGAAAAATAGTTAATGCCCCATTTGTTCCTTTTTATAATTTCCCTCTTTCGCTTGGGTATCATCTGTCTCACTGGATGTTATTTTACAAATGCCAAGGGCCCGTACAACCTCCCCCAATCCACATATTTGTGAGAGACCAATTATCCCAGACTGACCATAGGGGTCAGTGTGAGTGACCAGGGGTCCCAGGCTGACCATAGGGGTCAGTGTGAGTGACCAGGGGTCCCAGGCTGACCATAGGGGTCAGTGTGAGTGACCAGGGGTCCCAGGCTGACCATAGGGGTCAGTGTGAGTGACCAGGGGTCCCAGGCTGACCATAGAGGTTAGTGTGAGTGATTTGCAGCAATGTCCTTAGCTGAGATTATTTTAAAAACGCATTAATTTATATTGCCAGTTTAGCCAGCATTTTTTCCCACTCCTAAATACTCAGACCGTTGTGACGAGTCAACTATTGCTGTGGGTCTGGAGTCCAGGGCAGGCAAGGATAGCAGATTACCTTCAGTAAAAGTAATTAGCGAACCACAAGTTTTAAAAAAAAAATGATAATAGTCCGTAATTCCCGATTTTGATTAAATTCAAACCACCATCTGTCATGGTGAGATTTGAACCCCGTGTCCCCAAGGTATTATTAGCTTAATGGTCTGTTTGACTAAGCGAGTCGAAAGTGAAGACTGCAACTGCTGGAGATTAGAGTGGTGCTGGAAAAGTTCAGCAGGTCAGGCTGCATCCGAGGAGCAGGAAAATCGATGTTTCGGGCAGGAGTCCTTCATCAGGAATGAGAAACGTCGACTGTTATTCCAGGTTGTTCATTATCTGCTGACACTCTTTGTGCCCTTGTGCATTCAGATTTGGCTGCAATCCCCTCAGCTGAGAGTCTGGGAGGGCATCGAGGTGAACACTAATGTGGGAATGTCCTGCTGTGTATTAACCTTTACACTCTTGGGACCCAATAAAACAACCTTAGCCCCAGTCCATGGCATCCACAAGATCTAAAAAGCATCTTTTTCACACAGATAGGAACGGGCTGCCAGAGGAAGTGGTGGAGGCGAGTACAGTTACAACTTTTAAAAGACATTTGGACAGATACACGAATAGGAAGGGTTTAGAGGGACATGGGCCCAACGCAGGCAAGTGGGGCTAGTTCAGTCTAGGAAACCTGGTCAGCATGAACGAGGCGGGCCGAAGGGTCTGTTTCCGTGCCATACGGCTCCGTGACTTTGTCCTGCCCGTAGCCCCAGTAGAGTTATGGAGCTGACTGACGGTATTAGTAATAACATTAGCAAATTTGCTGATGATACTAAGCTGGGTGGCAGGGTGAAATGTGGTGAGGATGTTAGGAGATTACAGGGTGACCTGGACAAGTTAGGTGAATGGGCAGATGCAGTTTAATGTGCAGTTTAATTGGTTATCCAATTTGGTGGCAAGAACAGGAAGACAGATTACTACCTAAATGGAATCAATTTAGATAAAGGGGCAGTACAGAGAGATCTGGGTGTTCTTGTACACCAGTCAATGAAGGTAAGCATGCAGGTACAGCAGGTAGTGAAGAAGGCTAATAGCATGCTGGCCTTCATAACAAGAGGAATTGAGTATAGAAGCAAAGAGGTTCTTCTGCAGCTGTACAGGGCCCTGGTGAGACCACACCTGGAGTACTGTGTGCAGTTCTTCAAATTAGATTAGATTACTTTACAGCATGGAAACAGGTCCTTTGGCCCAACAAGTCCACACCGACCTACTGAAAGCACAATTTACCCCTTCCCTAACACTATAGGAAATTTAGCATGGCCAATTCACCTAACCTGCACATCTTTGTGACTGTGGGAGGAAACTGGAACACCCAGAGGAAACCCACACAGACACGGGGAGAACATGCAAACTCCACACACCACACAGTCAGTTGCCTGAGGCAGGAATTGAACCCAGGTCTCAGGCGCTGTGAGGCAGCAGTGCTAACCACTATGCCACCAAATTGGTCTCCAAACTTGAGGAAAGACATTCTGGCTATTGAGGAATTGCAGCGTAGGTTCACGAGGTCAATTCCTGGAATGACGGGATTACCTTACACTGAAAGACTGGAGCAACTGGGCTTGTATACCCTTGAATTTAGAAGACTGAGAGGGGATCTGATTGAGACATATAAGATTATTAAAGGGTTGGACACTCTGGAGGCAGGAAATATGTTTCCGCTGATGGGTGAGTGCCGAACCAGAGGACACAGCTTAAAAATACGGGGTAGACCATTTAGGACTGAGATGAGGAGAAACCTCTTCACCCAGAGAGTGGTGGCTGTGTGGAATGCTCTGCCCCAGAGGGCAGTGGAGGGGCCCAGTCTCTGGATCCATTTAAGAAAGAGTTGGATAGAGCTTTCAAGGATTATGGAATCAAGGGTTATGGAGATAAGGCAGGAACAGGGTACTGATTAAGGATGATCAGCCATGATCATATTGAATGGTGGTGCAGGCTCGAAGGGCAGAATGGCCTACTCCTGCACCTATTGTCTATTGACTCAGCATCTCAACCAGCAGAATGGTCATTAGGAGCAGGAGGCAGGGATGTAGGAAAGAAAGGTAAACGGGAGAAGGGCGGGGGTCCCGGGTGGAGGGTCCTGAGTTGTGTGGAGGGGCTTTTGTGAGCGTTCCGGGGAATTTGCTCAGGAGCCTCTGCTGATTGGTGAACCAGTTGCCGAAGACTCGTAACCTGCAAGAAGGCTCTTCTTCTAGAATATTTGTACAAGTAGGAGCATGCAATGAGTCAGAGACTACAAACACAGGCTGCTGCACGCTCCCACAGCCAGGCATCGAACAGTGAGTAAAATTCTCTCTCTCTCTCTGTCTCTGAAACACACACATACTGAAAAGCGAAAATCGTTCAGGTAGATACCGGGATTGACCTAACGGCAGAGGGTAGAGGTTGAAGTTTTAGGCAGCTATGCGAGATACCTGAGCTGCAGGTTCTGGGATTCTGACAGGCAGCTGGAGTTTCTGCTTCAAGTCACTGCTGGCTCTGAACGGAAGCCTCAGCTGCTGAGAGAGAGAGACCACGAATCCTTCGGTGTTTGCCTGCACACCTCGTGGTGGTGCTTTCTCACGGGGCTGCAGCGTACGGGGAAAGGGAAGGTGGACTCCGGAGTTGGGGTGTGTGAGAGGGGAGATGCTGTTGCAATTGGGTGCGGAGTGAAAGTTGCAGTTATGCAACTCGCTGCCACATATTCACCCACAGTCAGAAATTGCAGTATGGGGAGGGGACTGGCGCTACATTTCTCTTCTGAAGATCGATCTTTACATATTAGGGGTCTCTAATGGTATTGCCTGTGTTTACAGCTGTTCCCAAAGGTCTGTGTATTTACAAAATGTATATATTTACAGTTGTCCCTGAGAGTGCGCCTGTTTTTCCAGGGGTGTTTAAGAGTGTGTCTATATTTAGTGGAGTCTCTGAGAGTGCGTCTGTATTTACAGGGGTACCTAAGAACGTGTCCGAGTTCACAGGGGCCCCTGAGAAGGTGTCTGTATATACTGACAATATATATATTGTATATACTAACCAATCTAGAAATACTGACCCCCCCACCCCGCCAAAAGAAAGTGTGAATACGGATACTGTTGACTAGGAATACAATAATTCAAGTAGTTTAGATGGGTTAGTTTTTGTTTTTATTGCAGGAGGGTTTTCTGACACAGTATGTAGACAGGCCAACAAGGGGTAATGCCATATTGGATTTGGGACAGGGGAATGAACCCAGCTAGGTGTTAGATTTGGAGGTAGGTGAGCACTTTGGTGATAGTGACCGTAATTAGGTTATGTTTACAAAAGCAATGAGCAGGGATAGGTATATACCTCAGGGAAAGAGGTATAACGGGGGGGGGGGGGGGGGGGGGGGGAAGGCAATTATGATGCGATTAGGCAAGATTTAGGATGCATAGGATAGGGAAGGAAACTGCAGGGGATGGACACAATTGAAATGTGGAGCTTGTTCAAGGACCAGCTACTGTGGGTCCTTGATAAGTACGTACCTGTCAGGCAGGAAGATAGTTGGTGAGAGAGGGAGCCATGGTTTACTAAAGAAGATGAAGCTCTTGACAAGAGGAAGAAGGCGGCTTATGTGAGGATGAGGCATGAAGGCTCAGTTAGAGAGCTTAAGAGTTAGAAGTTAGCCAGAAAAGATCTAAAGAGAGGACTAAGAAGTCAGGAGGGGACATGAGAAGTTGTTGGCGGTTAGGACCAAGGAAAGCCCTAAGGCCTTCTATAGGTATATCAGGAATAAAAGAATGATGAGAGAAAGATTAGGGCCAATCAAAGATCATAGTACGAAGTTGTGTGTGGAATCTGAGGACATAGTGGAAGCGCTTAATAAATACTTTTCATCAGTATTCACATTGGAAAAGAGCAATGTTAATGAGAACACAGCGATACAGGCGACTAGATTAGATGGGATTGCGAGGTAAAAACAATCACTGCAGATGCTGGAAACCAGATTCTGGATTAGTGGTGCTGGAATCTGATGAAGGGCTTTTGCCGAAACGTCGATTTCGAAGCTCCTTGGATGCTGCCTGAACTGCTGTGCTCTTCCAGCACCACTAATCCAGATGGGATTGCAGTTGACAACGAGGAGGTTTTAGCAATTTTGGAACAACTGAAAATAGATAAGACCCCTGGGCCAGATGGGATTTATCCTCTGATTCTCTGGGAAGTCAGGGAGAAAGTTGCAGAGCCTTTGGCTTTGATCTTGATTTCATCATTGTTGACAGGAGTAGTGCCAGAAGACTGTAGGATAGCAAATGTTGTTCCCTTGTTTAACAAGGGGCGTTGAGACAACTCAGGAAATTATAGGCCAATGAGCCTTACTTCGGTTGTGGGTAAGGTGTTGGAAAAAGTTATAAGAGATAGAATTTAGAATCATCTGGAAAGGAATAATTTGATTAGGGATAGTCAACACGGTTTTGTGAAGGGTAGGTCTTGCCCCATTAACCTTATTGAGTTCTTCGAGAAGGTGACAAAACAGGTGGATGAAGGTAAAGCGGTTGATGTGGTGTATATGGACTTCAGTAAGGCATTTGATAAGGTTCCACATGGTAGGCTATTGCACAAAATACAGAGTTTCGGGATTGAAGGTGATTTAGTGAACTGGATCAGAAATTGACTGGCTGACAAAGGACAGAGGGTGGTGGTTGATGGGAAATGTTCATTCTGGAGCTCAGTTACCAGTGGTGTGCTGCAAGGATCTGTTTTGGGGTCACTGCTGTTTATAATTTTTATAAATGATCTGGATGTGGGTGTAGAAGGATGGGTTCGTAAATTTGCAGATGGCACTAAGGCAGGTAGAGTTGTGGATAGTGTCGAAGGATGTTGAGGTTGACAGAGGGACATAGATAAGGTGCAGAGTTGGGCTGAGAAGTGGCAAATGGAGTTTACTGGGGAAAAGTGTGAGGTAGCTCAGTTCGGCAGAAATATCAGGAATGCAGAGTACTGGGCTAATGGTAAAATTCTTTGCAGTGTAGATGAACAGAGAAGTTGGTGTCCAGGTGCATAAATCCCTGAAAGTTGTCACCAAGGTTGATAGGGTTGTTATGAAGGCATATGGTGTGTTGGTGTTTATTGGTGGGGGAATTGATTTTAGGAGCCATGCGGTCATGCTTCACTGTACAAGACACTGGTAAGGCCACACCTGGAGTATTGCGTACAGTTCTGGTCACCGCATCATACGAAGGATGTGGAAGCTTTGGAAAGTGTTCAGAGGAGATTTACTAGGATGTTGCCTGGTATGGGAGGAAGGTCTTACAAGGAAAGGCTGAGAGAACTGAGGCTAATTTCATTGGAGAGAAGAAGGTTGTGAGGTGACTTAATCAAGACATATAAGATAATCAGAGGAGTAGATAGGGTGGACAGTGAGAGCCTTTGTCCTGGGATGGTGAAGGCTAACATGAGGGGACATAGCTTTAAATTGAGGGGTAATAGATTTAGGACAGATGTCAGAGGTAGCTTCTTTACTCAGAGAGTAGTAGGGGTGTGGAACGGCCTGCCTGTAGACTCGCCGATGTTAAGGGCATTTAAATGGACATTGGACATACATCTGGATAATAATGAAACAGTGTAGGTTAGATGGGCATTAGATTAATTTCACAAGTTGGCATAACATCGAGGGCCGAAGGGCCTGTACTGTGCTGTAACGTTCTGTGTTCTAAGTACACAGGGGTGTTGACAGATTTTTATCTCTATGGGAATTGAGAAATGTAGGCAAAAATAAACAAGAGAGTACTGGAAAACTCAATGTGTCAGGCCGCAGCTGGAGAGAGAAAGAGAGTTAATATTCCACATCCTGTGACCCTTCACCAGAACCATGCAGAAACTGGACTAGAAGCATTAACTCTATTTTCTTTCTCCTAATGCTGCCAGCCCTGTGGAACGTATCCAGCATTCCCTGTTTTTGTTTCAGATTCCCAGCATCTGCAGGCATTGTGTTCATTGTACAGCAAAAATAGGGGAGAGGTGGGGCTGAGCAGTTTTGATTGGATTGTAGAGTAGGTTTGAGGGGCTGAATGGCCTACTTCTGCTCCTCTTTCCTGACAGACATTTTCTAACCAACCTGTTCATGTGTTATGACCCACATCCAGAGCAGACAGGATGTGAATCCAGGCCTACCTGGCTCAAAGGTAGGGACACTACTAGTGCACCGTAAGAGCCTCTCCTTTATGTTTCTATATTCATGGCTCCACCATAACTGCATATGATGATCACCAGGAACATCAGAGACTGTCCTGTTGGCATGGCTTCGAGGGAGGAACTATCAGTATTGGTTAGAGTGTGTGTCCAAACTCTAGGTTGTACCCTCTACAATGGCACGTCAGGCGTTCAGTGCCTCCTCACTGCGGATAGGCTCCTCAACATTGGGTATTCAATCTCTGGCTTCTCTTTAATCCCTGCCCATTGCTTCACTGTTTCCTGCCTTGCCATCCCACAGCATGGTCGCTTGCTGAATTCTCTTCCAGAAACAAAGTCCACAGCAGACGGGGAAAAACAAGGTTCACCGACTTTGCCACGTCAGCTGGCCTAGCATTTATTGCCTGTCCCTAGTTGCCCCTTGAGAAGGTGGGGGTGAGTTGCCATCTTGAACTGCTGCAGTCCACCTGCTGTAGGATGACCCACAATACCCTTAGGGAGGGAATTCCAGGATTTTACCCCAATGACATTAGATCCCAGCTGTCACTGCCCACTCCACAGTAGATCTGCCACCCCAGCCACCCTGTCCTGGATGTACATCCAGAGACTCCCCATCTTATCCTGCGTTGTCCTGCGCTGGTGACCGTCGCTGTCTGAAATGATGGCAGGGTTTTCTGCATCTGGCATCTGGTACCCTCTGAGGTGAGGCAGCTAAGGGTGGTGCCAAGCAAGGCTCTGGGCATCTGAATGCAAGAACAGACAAAGGAAGGGTTGGTATGAAGGACTGGGGGTATGGGGTGGAGGGAGCGGAGGGAGGGGTGTTGGTTGGAGAGTGTGACAAGCAAGAGTCCAGTGTTGTTCATTTTACACCAGTGAGTGGGATGAGGCTGCGGTGGAAATGAAGAAGCTGGTTAGTTGCTGTTCCAACAGTTTGCAGCAACCTGTCGGTGTGCCTGTTCACCACTCTCTCTCTCTGTAGCTGACTTAGCGCCAAGTGTGAACTTCTCCTGCGAGAGAAAAGGCGAACCGTACAGTGAGCCTATGCAATGTCTTAGGGTGTTGCTGAATAGCTGGCCATTTTATGGAAGTCTTGAGCTGGGGGTGTTTAGATCAGGCGTTTTGGGCAAAAGCCCTTCATCAGAAATCTTCATTCCTGAAGGGCTTTTGCCCAAAACATCGATTTTCCTGCTCCTCGGATGCTGTCTGACCTGCTGTGTTTTCCCAGCACCACTCTAATCTAAACTCTCATTTCCAGCTTCTGCAGTCCTCACTTTTGCCTAGTTGAGCTGGGGGTGTGGTGAGCCTTGCAGTGGTGGGAAGGCTTTGTGGGGGGGTGGGGTTGGGGGGGTGGGAGGAGGTGGCGGAGAGAGGGTGAGCCTTGCAGTGGTGGTAAGGTGGAACAATTCCATTTTGTACAATTCATTCACCAGATGAGGGCATGTATTGCCCATCCCTAATTGGCAAGAGGGTAGTGAAGAGTCAAACACATTGTTATCGGTCTGGAGTCATATTTAGGCAGACCAGGTAAGGACTGTTAACCAGTTTGTCCAACAATCTTTTCATGGTCATCATTAATTTCAGATTTTTAAACAAAAAATTGAGTTCAAATTCCACCATCTGCCATGGGCTGCAGTTGAACCTAAATCCCCAGGTACATGAATTAACAGCCCAGCAATAATACCAGTAGACTGTCACTTGCTGATGCAGAGTGTTGTGCGTCTGGGGGTATTGAGCAATGTTGAGTGGTGGAGAGTGCAGTGGGTAGCAGATATTGTACCAAGGTGACATTGACTGACCTTGATCATCCAGTGAAGTCATTGCACTTATCAGCTTCTGAGAATTGGACTTTGCACAGAGGGTGGTAGGTGCCTGGAACACGTTGCCAGCAGAGGTCATAGAGGCAGGCACAGTAGATTCATTTAAGGTGCATCTGGACAGCTGCATGAGTAAGTGGAGAGCAGCGGGATACAGATGCTTAGGAATTGGACGATAGGTTTAGACAGTGGATTTGGATCAGTTCAGGCTTGGAGGGCCGAAGGGCCTGTTCCTGGGCTGTAAAGTTTCTTTGTTCTTTGTCTCTGACCAAGCTCTTTGGAAGGTGTGGCCTCCCTCCCGGAAGACCTCTCTCTGACCCACCTCTCCATTTGCGTCCTTCTCCCTTTACTTTCCTTTGGCAGGGCCAGCAGCTGCTGTGTTCTGAGAGATCCTCTCCTGCAAGAGAGGCAGATTGCCTTTAAGCAGAGCTAGACAAACTGTACATTGTGCTCGCCAACCCCAGGTTTAGTTTGCAGCTACTTAGCAGAATGGTTACAGCATCATGGAATCACAGTCATACAGCACAGAAATAGACCCTTCGGTCCAACTCATTCCCCAATCTGATCTAATCCTGTTTTCTAGTACTTTGCACATTTCCTTCTAAACCCTTCCTATTCATTTCCCCATCCAAATGCCTTTTAAATGTGATTTGTATCTACTTTCACTACTCCCTCTTGCAGCTCATTCCATCACCCTCTCTGAGAAAAAGTTATCCCCGTAGATCCTTTTTAAATCTTTCCCCTCTCACATTAAACATATATCCTCTAGTATTGGACCACCCCCCAACCTGGGAAAGAAGCCTAGATTATTCACTCTATCCATGCCCCTCATGATTTTATAAATCTCTTTAAACCTCTTGGCTTCTAACGCTCCAGGGAAAAAAGACTCAGACTAATCAGCCTCTCTCTATAACTTAAACCCTCCAGTCCTGGCAACATCCTTGTAAATCTTTTCATCACCCTTTCAAGTCTAACAACATCCATCCTATAGAAGGGCGACCAGAATTGTACGCAGTATGCTAAAAGTGGTCTCACCAATATCTTGGTGTGTCAGTAATTCGGCATCATGCTCTCTGTACTTACTAATAGAATTAATTCAATTATCAGGCAGTAAGAGAGATCACTTCATCTCTAACATTGCCATTTTAAGAAAAACTGATGGGTTTATTCCCTATGAAAAGGAACCCTCCTGATATGCATCATTTTGTTTGGGCTCTTTGGGAGAAAAATAAACTTTAAAAATTCCAATCCTGAACTGACAGACCAATCTCATTGACTGGAGGCAACTGCATTTCCTACCTCCGTTTCCATTGGGAAACTAAGCTGACTTCTGGGACCATGTTTTCAATTCTCACCTGCACCAGGTGCTGTACCCATGACCGTTAGAACATCTGTGAAAAATGTAAAAAGTCTTGAAAATGTACACAGTTAATTTTTAACTCCGCCACTGTTGATATGTGAGGGACACGGTGAAAAGCTGCTTAGCATGGAATTTCAGAGGCAGACACTACAGTCATTGTACTGAAGAAATGTTATTGTAAAACTAGCAACGAGAACCGACAGCAAACACAGGCATTGTGAGTGATCAAGTAGCACCTGAAGATGAGGTAAAGTCGTCAGCGTTTCAGACCTGAATTGCAAAGCCACTCTTATTTTTGTTGTACTGTCTGGAAAGAGCTAAAAATAATTAATCAACAACCAATTGTAGGTACAGTGAGTGCTTGTGACTGCACTGGACAGTTAGATTTGTGTGTCCCAAGGCACCAGCCTTCTCCCTAGCCACGTGGCAGTGTTAGAATTAGAACTCTCACCTTTACGAGACCAAAGTGTCATTAGTTTCAGTAATCTGGAAACCGGAAGGCACAATCGGTATTGCAACTGCAGCAGGATTCAAGATCCGGCACTGACCCAGTCCTGAGGTTTGGAGTGGAGAGAATAACTGAGAGTCACAGTGAGACCAGGTTAGTGGTAAGACCAAGGGTCAGCATGTGAAACAGGGTCAGGGGTCAGCACGAGGGTCACAGTGTGAGACAGGGTCAGAGGTCGGACTGAGGGTCACAATGTGAGGCAGGGTCAGGGGTCGGGCTGAGAGTCACAGTGTGAGACAGGGTCAGAGGTAGGACTGATGGTAACAGTGTGAGACAGGGTCAGGGGTCGGGCTGAGAATCACAGTGTGAGACAGGGTCAGAGGTAGGACTGAGGGTCACAGTGTGAGACAGGGTCAGGGGTCGGGCTGAGAGTCACAGTGTGAGACAGGATCAGAGGTCGGACTGAGGGTAACAGTGTGAGACAGGGTCAGGGGTCGGGCTGAGAGTCACAGTGTGAGACAGGGTCAGAGGTCGGACTGAGGGTCACAGTGTGAGACAGGGTCAGAGATTGGATTGAGGGCCACAGTGTGAGGCAAGGTCAGGGGTTGAGCTGAGAGTCACAGTGTGAGACAGGGTCAGAGGTAGGACTGAGGGTCACAGTGTGAGACAGGGTCAGAGGTAGGACTGAGAGTCACAGTGTGAGACAGCGTCAGAGTTGGATTGAGAATCACAGTGTGAGACAGGGTCAGGGGTCGGGCTGAGAATCACAGTGTGAGACAGGGTCAGAGGTAGGACTGAGGGTCACAGTGTGAGACAGGGTCAGGGGTCGGGCTGAGGGTCACAGTGTGAGACAGGGTCAGAGGTCGGACTGGGGGTAACAGTGTGAGACAGGGTCAGAGGTAGGACTGAGAGTCACAGTGTGAGACAGGGTCAGAGTTGGATTGAGAATCACAGTGTGAGACAGGGTCAGGGGTCGGGCTGAGAATCACAGTGTGAGACAGGGTCAGAGGTAGGACTGAGGGTCACAGTGTGAGACAGGGTCAGGGGTCGGGCTGAGGGTCACAGTGTGAGACAGGGTCAGAGGTTGGATTGAGGGTCACAGTGTGAGGCAAGGTCAGGGGTTGGGCTGAGAGTCACAGTGTGAGACAGGGTCAGAAATAGGACTGAGAGTCACAGTTTCAGACAGAGTGAGGTGTAGGATTGAGGGTCACAGTGTGAGTCAGGGCCAGGGGTAGACTAGAGGGTCATAATAAAAGTCAAGATCAGAGGTTGAACTGAGGATCACAGTGTGAGATGAGATCAGAGGTATGCCTAAGGGTCATGGTGTGAGATCAGGCCAAAGGTCAGACTGAGGGTCACAGTGTGAGACAGGATTACGGGTAGGCCTGAGGGTTACAGTGAGACAAGATCAGAGGTCAGATCTCAGTCACAGGGTGAGATGGGATCAGAGGTAGGGCACAGTATGAGTCAGGGTCAGACTGAGGGTCAAGGGTCACAGTATGAGATAGGGTCAGACTGAGGGTCACATTATGAGATAGGGTCAGACTGAGGGTCACTGTGCGAGACAGGGTCAGATATAGGGGTGTGGGTCGCAGTGTAGTACAGGACAGTGACTGAAGACAACAGACAGGACAGGAGCAGGGGGCTGTAGAAGAGAGTGCAATTCCAGGACATATACTGCACCAATGACATTTATTTCTAACCTGCGTGGCCCTGATCAATATACTGCCTGTAGAGAATCTTTCACAAGTGTATCCTTGGCGGGTGTGCCATCTCTACTCCCTAAACAATGTCCAGCTTGCCCGTGCAAGATCACTGCCAGTATGAATCACTCTTCTGTTGAGGTGTACACAGGCTGCTGTGTGAGCCAACAGGAAGTGAGTTGGCTAATTCCTAGCTTTCTTATAGAACTCTGACTGTTATAGATGAGTCACTTGTAACCCAATGTTAAGGAAGATGTTTGCTGATACTAATCCACTCTGGTGCACCCACTCACAAAACAATAAGAACTTTACAAAGGCGTATCTCATTCAGCGAGTGCAGGGGATGCTAAGAGCTGATTGAAAAGCCTGTGGGTGACGCTGTGTGGCCAGTAGGCTATTGTCCAGCAGCCTTCAGGAATCTAAGATAAATAACCTTCTGGAAAACAATGAAAGAGTGGAAGAAAGGTTCACAAAAAGGAAATTGAGTGTTGTGGTTTCATCTTTGAGCGCTGTCATTCATTTGTTGTAAAAAAATATTGGGAGACATTGGAATTGTAACAAGCCCTTGCCCAAAACGTCAATTTTCCTGCTCCTCGGATGCTGCCTGACCTGCTGTGCTTTTCCAGCACCACTCTGATGTAAACTCTGGTTTCCAGCATCTGCAGTCCTCACTTTTGCCGACCACACCTAAGGAAGCTGAATGAATGTCCTGAAACAGTAACCAGAGGAATGTCTATGGATGGCATTTATCAGGACTGTTCTTTGCTAAAAGTTCCTCATAAGGGACTAAAAGGTAGAAGCTTATATTATTAAAGGTAAACATTTGACCAGATTAGGAAATCAGCTGAGTGCCAGAAAACAGAGTCAGACAATGGGTGTCTATTTTACTTGGCAGGATGTAACTAGTAGTAGTAAATATTAATGTCATGAGCAGCCACAGAAGAATGTAAGATGCTAAAAGCTATATCAAACCCTGGTTGAACCACACCTGGACTCATTGTGAGCAGCTCTAAGAACTGAACCTATGATAGGATCAACCTTGGAGGGTCTCCACATTTACCATGAATGATACCTGGACACCAAGGGTTAAATTCCATTGACTGATTCATAAACTAGGTTCTTTCAAGTTTAAGAAGAGGGTTAACATAAAAGCACTAGACCATGAGACATTGGAACAGTAGTAGCTCATCAAGTGTGCTCCACCATTCAATGAGATCATGGCTGATAAAACCATAAGACACAGGAGCAGAAATTATGTCATTCGGCCCACTGAGTCTGCTCCACCATTCGATCATGGCTGATAGGTTTTTCAACCCCATTCTCCCACTTTTTCCCTGTAACCTTTGATCCCCTTGCCAATCAAGAACTTATCTATCTCTATTTTAAATATACTCAACAGCCTTCCATGCCAATGAGTTCCACACATTCCCCACTCTCTGGCGAAAGAGGTTTCTCCTTCTCTCCATTCTAAAGGATCTCCCTTTTACTCTAAGGCTGTGCTCTGGGGTCCTCATCTCTCCTGTCAATGGAAACACCTTCCCAACATCCACTCTGTCCAGGCCGTTCAGTATTCTGTAAGTTTCAATCAGATACCCTCTCATCCTTCGAAACTCCTATTGAGTATAGTCCCAGAGACCTCAAATGTTCCTTATATGTTAAACTAATGTCCACAACCCCACTTTCTTGCCTTTTCCCTTGATTCCCTTACTATCTAAAGTTTTATCCCAGCCTTGAATGACCCAGCCTCGAATGACCCAGCCTCAACAACCTTCTATAATCAAAACTTCCACATAATTACCACTTTCTGAGAGAAGAAATCTCTTCTCATCCGTGTTTATAATGGGCCCTCCCACATTCTGAGATTATGCCCTCTGATCCTAAACTATTTCCACATCCACCCTGTCATGTCCCCTCAGACTTTTGTATATTTCAAGAAGCGATGCCTTCTCATTCTTCTAAACTCTGGTGAAGGGGGCGTACTCAGCCTCCCACTGTACTCACTGTATACCATTAACACTGTATTCTCGGCCTTTTCTCGTTGGAACGGCGAAGGATGAGGGGTGACTTGATAGAGGTTTATAAGATAATCAGGGGAATAGATAGAGTAGACAGTCAGAAACATTTTCCCCGGGTACAACAGAGTGTTACAAGAGGACATAAATTTAAGGTGAAGGGTGGAAGGTATAGGGGAGATGTCAGGGGTGGGTTCTTTACCCAGAGAGTGGTGGGGGCATGGAATGCGCTGCCCGTGGGAGTGGTAGAGTCAGAATCATTGGCGACCTTTAAGCGGCATTTGGATAGGTACATGGATGGGTGCTTAATCTAGGATAGAAGTTTGGCACAACATCGTGGGCCGAAGGGCCTGTTCTGTGCTGTATTGTTCTATGTTCTATGACTGTGTCGCCAAATACTAGACTAAGTTTGCTGATGACATCACCATAGTCAGTCAAACCTTAGATGGTGAACTCATTATTGACTTTTGACGGGATGTTACTCATGCTACCCCCCTCCCCCCCCCCCTCCCCCCCACCCCGCTACATATTAACAGCACAGAGGTGGAATGAGTGGAGAGTGTCAAGCTTCTCGGAGTGGTGATCAACAACAAGTTTGCTTGGACTCTTCATGTGGACGCACTGGTTACAAAGGCCCAACAATGTCTCTTCTTCCTCAGGCAGCTGAGTAAATTTGGCATGACAGCAAATACCCTTGCCAACTTTTATAGGTGCACCATCGCGAGCATTCTGTTTGGATGTATCTCTACCTGGTATGGCAACTATATCATTCAAGATTGGAGATGGTTACAGAGAGTGGTGAACTCGGCCTGGACAATCACAAAGGTCAACCTCCCATCTATAGAATCCATCTACAAGGGCCGCTATCTAGGAAAGACCACCAGCATTCTCAAAGATCCATCCCATCCTAGCAATGCTTTTCTACGACCTCTACTATCAGATACAGAAGCCTGAACACACGCACCAGCCCGTTTCGAAACAGTTTCTACCCTACTGTTGTTAGAATACTGAATGGACTCACACACTCTTAACATTTGCCTGGACCTGTGTTTTTGTCTTTGCCGCTGTTTACCTATTATTTACTTATCAATGCTAGTTAACTCTGTGATCTGCCTGTATTGCTAGCAAGACGAAGCTTTTCACTGTGCCTCGGTACACGTGACAATAATTCAATTCAGACCAAGGAGCATGGTCTAAAAATTAGAGACAAACCTTTCAGGAGTGGAATTTAGAAAACACATCTTTGTATAAACGGAGGTAGAGTTTAGAACTCTCTTCCACAAATTCTGATTGATGCTAGATCAAAGTTAGTAAGGGCGATGGGGTGAAGTTAGGTCACAGATTAGCCGTGATTTTATTGATTGAAGGAATTAGCTTATTTAAACGACCTCTGCCTGTTCCTCGGTTCTATGAGCTGGAAAGGAAGGCTGTTAGATTGACAGTCAAGATTTATCCAGTCAGAGAGTGAAGAGTCAATTTGGTTTTTGATTGACTGTGGGCCAAAGGCTGAATGTATCAAATAACCAGTAGCCTTCCAAACTCCCAGACAATTGACTGTGGCTACTCACTCTGTGTTATTGAAAATGTCTCAGATGAAGCTAAGGCCTCCTACATGTTCATGTTGGTCAATCACAATGTACAGATGTGTTCAGGTCTCTATTCCATTGAAGAGAAGCAAGTCTTGGAGTTATACAGCACAGAAACAGGCACTTCAACATAACCTGTCCACGTGGGGGATATTAAATTATTTTATTAACATATTTTTCCAACCAAACTGTTCATAGATGTTATTACACATCTCTCGAGCAGGCGGGACTTGAATGTGGGCCTCCCAGTCCAGTGGGCACCAGTCGGTCCCTAAAACAACTGTTGGGACAAGACAATTTGAGGTTCCAGTGAGATACAGTGGCTGTAGCACTAGTGATAAGATATAAACAATAGGACCACGCAAGTCAATAAACCCTTACCATAAAGAAAGGCCAGGTGTCAGATATCTTAGTGGGAGAGGATTTTGGTGACAGTGATCACAACTTCCTGACCTTTACTATAGTCATGGAGAGGGATAGAAACAGACAGAATGGCGATGTATTTAATTGGGAGAAGGGGAATTACAATGCTATTAGGCAGGAACACAGGTGCCTAAATTGGGAATAGATGTTCTCGGAGAAGTACACAACAGCAATGTGGAGGTTGTCTAGGGAGCACTTGCTGTGAGTGCTGGACAGGTTTGTCCCACTGAGGCAAGGAAGGGATGGTAGGGTGAAGACAAGAAATGTGGAACATTTAGTCAAGGGGAAGAAGGAAGCTTACTTAAGGTTGAGGAGGCAAGGATCGGACACGGCTGTAGAGGGTTACAAGGTAGCCAGGAAGGAATTGAAAAATGGACTTAGAAGAACCTGAAGGGGGCATGAAAAAGCTTGAGTGGGTAGGATTAAGGAATGTGAGGAACAAGAGGATGGTCAGAGTGAAGGCAGGGCTGATCAGGGATAGTGGAGTGAACTTGCTTCGTATTCATTACTGAGAGAGACCTTGATGGTTGTAAGGACAGTGCTTGAACGGGTTGATGTTAAGAAGGAGGATGTGCTGGAAATTTTAAAAACCATAAGAATATATAAGACCCCTGGGCCGGACCGGATATACCCAAGGCTACTACAGGAATTGAGGCAAGAGATTGCTGAGCCTTTGTGTCCTGACTGTCCGCTGGAGTAGTACTAGTTGGTTGGAGGGTGACAAATGTTATGCTCTTGTTCAAGAAAGAGAATAGGGATAATCCTGGGGATTACAGACCAGTCAGTTTTACATGTGTGCCCATTGGAAGGATGTTGTAAAACTTGAAAGGGGTTCAGAAAAGATTTACAAGGATGTTGCCAGGGTTGGAGGATTTGAGCTATAGGGAGAGGTTGAATAGGGTGGGGCTGTTTTCCCTGGAGTACAGAGGCTGAGAGGTGACCTTATAGAGGTTTATAAGTTAATGAGGGGCATGGATAGGATAAATCAACAAGGTCTTTTCCCTTGGGTGGGGGAGTGCAGAACTAGAGGGCATAGGTTTAGGGTGAGAGGGGAAAGACATGAGGGACCTAAGGGGCAACTTTTTCATGTAGAGTGTGGTACGTGTGTGGAATGAGCTGCCAGAGGAAGTAGTAGAGGCTGGTACAATTGCAACATTTAAAAGGCATCTGGATGGGTATATGGATAGGAAGGGTTTGGAGGGATATGGACCAGGTGGGACTAGATTGGGTTGGGATATCTGGTCAGCATGGACGGGTTGGACTGAATGGTCTGTTTCCGTGATGTACATCGCTATGATTCTGTGTGGTGAGCACCTTTATTGGAGAGGATTATGAGATACAGGATTTATGATTGCTTAGAGAACCATAGTTTGATTAGAGATGGCCAGCATGGCTTTGTGAGGGGCAGGTCATGCCTCACAAACCTTATTGAATTCTTTGAGGATGTAACAAAACACATTGATGAAGGTAGAGCAATGGATGTGGTGTACTTGGATTTTAGCAAGGTGTTTGGTAAGGCTCCTCACGGTAGGCTCATTCAGAAAGTAAGGAGGCATGGGATACAGGGAAATTTGGCTGGATGCAGAATTGGCTGGCCCATAGAAGATAGAGGGTGGTAGTAGATGGAAAGTATTCAGCCTGGAGTTCAGTGACCAGTGGTGTTCCACAGGGATTTGATCTGGGACTTCTGCTCTTGTGATTTTTTGTAAATGACCTAGATGAGGAAGTGGAATTTGGGTTAGTAAATTTGTCAATGAAATGAAGGTTGATGGAGTGGTGGATAGTGTGGAGGGCTGTTGTAGGTTGCAATGGGACATTGACAGGATGCAGAGCTGGGCTGAGAAGTGGCAGATGGAGTGATCCATTTTGGAAGGTCAAGTTTGAATACAGAATACAAGGTTAAAGGCAGGATTTTTGGCAGTGTGGAGGAACACAGGGATGTTGGGATCCAGGTCATAGAGTCATAGAGGTGTACAGCATGGAAACTGACCCTTCGGTCCAACCCGTCCATGTCGACCAGATATCCCAACCCAATCTAGTCCCACTTGCCAGCATCCGGCCCATATCCCTCCAAACTCTTCCTATTCATATGCCCATCCAAATGCCTTTTAAGTGTTGCAATTGTACCAGCCTCTACCACTTCCTCTGGCAGCTCATTCCATCCACGTACCACCCTCTGTGTGAAAAAGTTGCCCCTTAGGTCTCTTTTATATCTTTCCCCTCTCACCCTAAACCTATGCCCTCTAGTTCTGGACTCCCCGACCCCAGGGAAAAGACTTTGTCTATTTATCCTAATGCATTTTGTGATTTTGTAAACCTCTATAAGGTCATCCCTCAGTCTCTGACGTTCCAGGGAAAACAACCATAGCCTGTTCAGCCTCTCCCTATAGCTCAAATCCTCCAACCCTGGCAACATCCTTTCTGAACCCTTTCAAGTTTCTGTTAGGAAGGAGACTAGAATTGCAAGCAATATTCCAATAGTGGCCTAACCAATGTCCTGTACAGTCGCAACATGATCTCCCAACTCCTGTACTCAATACTCTGACCAATAAAAGAAAGCATATCAAACGCCTTCTTCACTATCCTATCTACCTGCAACTCCACTTTCAAGGAGCTATGAAGCTGCACTCCAAAGTCTCTTTGTTCAGCAACACTCCCTAGGACCTCCCTAAGTCCTGCTAATATTTGCTTTCCCAAAATACAGTCCCTCACATTTATCTGAATTAAACTCCATCTGTCACTTCTCAGCCCACTGGCCCATCTGGTCAAGATCCTGTTGTAATCTGAGGTAACCCTCTTTGCTGTCCACTACACCTCCAATTTTGGTGTCATCTGCAAACTTACTAACTGTACCTCTTATGCTCATATCCAAATCATTTATGTAAATGACAAAAAGTAGAGAACCCAGCACCAATCCTTATGGCACTCCACTGTCACAGCCCTCCAGTGTGAAAAACAACCCTCCACCACCACCATCTGTCTTCTACCTTTGAGCCAGTTCTGTATCCAAATGGCTAGTTCTCCCTATATTCCAAGAGATCTAACCTTGCTAACCAGTCTCTAGTGGGGAACCTTGTCGAACGCCTTACTGAAGTCCATATAGATCACATCTACCCCTCTGCCCTCATCAATCCTCTTTGTTACTTCTTCAAAAAACTCAATCCAGTTTGTGAGACATGATTTTCCATGCACAAAGCCATGTTGACTATCCCGAATCAGTCCTTGCCTTTGCAAATACATGTACATCCTGTCCCTCAGGATTCCCTCCAACAACTTGTCCACCACCGACGTCAGGCTCACTGGTCTATAGTTCCCTGGCTTGTCCTTACCACCCTTCTTAAATAGTGGGACCACGTTAGCCAACCTCCAGTCTTCCAGCACCTCACCTGTGACTATCAATGATTTAAGTATCTAAGCAAGAGACCCAGCAATCCCTTCTCTAGCTTCTCACAGAGTTCTAGGGTACACCTGATCAGGTCCTGGGGATTTATCCACCTTTATACATTTCAAGACATCCAGCGCCTCCTCCTCTGTAATATGGATATTTTGCAAGATGTCACCATCTATTTCCCTACATTCTATATCTTCCATGTCATTTTCCACAGTAAACACTTATGCAAAATACTCATTTAGGATCTCCCCTGTTTTCTGCGGCTCCACTCAAAGGCCACCTTGCTGATCTTTGAGGGGCCCTATTCTCTCCCTAGTTACCCTTTTGTCCTTAACGTATATGTAAAAACCCTTTGGATTCTCCTTCATTCTATTTGCCAAAGCTATCTTATGTCCCCTTTTTGTCCTCCTGATTTCCCTCTTAAGTATACTCCTCCTGCCTTTATACTCTTCTAAGGATTCACTCGATCTATCCTGTCTATACCTTACGTATGTTTCCTTCTTTTTCTTAACCAAATCCTCAATTTCTTTAGTCATCCAGCATTCCCTACACGTACCAGTCTTTCCTTTCATCCTAACAGGAATATACTTTCTCTGGATTCTTGTTATCTCAGTTCTCAGGCTTCCCATTTTCTAGCCATCTCTTTACCTTCAAACATCTGCCCCCAATCAGCTTTTGAAAGTTCTTGCTAGGTCCATCGATCCATCAAAGTTGCCACCCAAGTTGATAGGGTTGTTAAGAAGGTGTATGCTGTGTTGACTTTCATTAGCCAGGGAATTAAGTTTAGGAGCCGCGAGGTTATACTGCAGCACTATAAAGCCCTGGTTAGACCGCACTTGGAATGTTGTGTTCAGTACTGGTCACCTCATTATGGGGATTCGGTTCAGAGGGGGCCAGGGAGTGCACTAACAACAGGCAGGTATGTTTTACCAAGCTTGAACAGGAAGTGGGTATGAGGCTGTCTCACTGTTGCTGCATGTGTGACTCCCGTAGTCCATAGTTGCCTGTGTCAGGTGGTCATCTGCTTTATCTATTAGATTGAAAGTTGGACCACATATACCTCTTTTGGTAAACGAGGGTGAACCATTTCTAACATTGTCTTTGCTTTAAAGGCTACCTTTGGTGTACAGGCCTCAAGGAGTGCATGGATACACTGCATACCTACACTGAGTGTCACCACACACTGGGGGTCTACCTGACCGTGATGTGGAAGCTTTAGCAGAGGAGATTTACCAGGATGCTGCCTGGTCTGGAGGGCAGGTCTGATGAAGAAAGGTTGAGGGAGCTAGGGCTTTTCCTATTGGAGTGAAGAAGGATGAGAGATGACTTGAAGGAGGTGTATAAGATGATGAGAGGCATAGATAGAGTGAATAGCCAGAGACTTTTTACAAGGGCAGAAATTACTATCACAAGGGGGCATTATTTTAAGGTGATTAGAGGAAGTCTAAGGGGGAGATGTCTGAGGTCGGTTCTTTACACAGAGAGTGGTGGGTGCGTGGAATGCACTGCCAGTGATGGTAGTAAAGTCAGATACATTAGGGACATTTAAGCGACTTTTGGATGATACCAAAATGAAGTGTATGTAGGTTAGTTTGATGTTTAGAGTCGGATAAAAGGTGCTGTGCTGTTCTAAGTTCTATGTTCTATAAATGCGGCTTGCTTTCTATCTCACCAAGTGGCTTGGAATATATTAACACCGTATACTGGAGGTTTTCGGTTAGACCCTCCTCCAACCAAGGGCGGCATGGTGGCTCTGTGGCTAGCATTACTGTCTCACAGTGCCAGGGACCTGGGTTCCATTCCGCCTTTGGGCGACTGTCTGTGTGGAGTTTGCACATTCTCCCCATGTTTGCATGGGTTTCCTCCGGCTACTCTAGTTTCCTGCCACAGTCCAAAGATGTGCAGATTAGGTGGATTGGCCATGGGAAATGCAGGGCTATGGGGATAGAGGGGGCAGGTCTGAGTGAGATGTTGTTCAGAAGGTCAGTGTGAATTCGATGGGCTGAATGGCCTGCTTCCACACTGTAGGGATCCTATGATAACCCTCCCCTTTCTAGCACGTGGATACACACAGGGTCACAAAAGGTGATGGCTTGCCCATGGGGGTTCAGCAAACTGTCTACGTGTTGGATCCTGAGGCTCAGACTGGAAAAGCAGCACAAAAGGCAGCAGAATAGGAGTGGGGGATGGCCTTTCTTCCAGCACTAACATGGCGAATGTGCTGACCAAAGTGGAGCTTGAGGATGGGAATCCATAATTGGATCTGACTGCTGTACGCAAGCAGCACTGGCACAGTTTGAAGACATGCTGGAAATAGGAAGCTCTGAGCTGGGCAGATCTCTTCACCCTTCCTGTACCCGTGCTGAACCCTTTGGCGAGTCCCTCAGAAAGGGATCGGGTGTCAAAGGGGTGACTGTCCCAGGTCACAGTGTTCCTTGACAGCCAGGCCGTGTTCTTTGGGAATGGGACTGATGGATCTCTCCTTTCTGACTGTTGGGTCAGATTACCTAGTGGTGCTGGGGATTCGGTTCAGAGGGGGCCAGGGAGTGCACTAACAACAGGCAGGTATGTTTTGCCAAGCTTGAACAGGAAGTGGGTATGAGGCTGTCTCACTGTTGCTGCATGTGTGACTCCCGTAGTCCATAGTTGCCTGTGTCAGGTGGTCATCTGCTTTATCTATTAGATTGAAAGTTGGACCACATAGACCTCTTTTGGTAAACGAGGGTGAACCATTTCTAACATTGTCTTTGCTTTGAAGGCTACCTTTGGCGTACAGGCCTCAAGGAGTGCATGGATACACTGCATACCTACACTGAGTGTCACCACACACTGGGGGTCTACCTGACCGTGTGTTGTGAAGAATGGTCAGGGCAGGTCACTGTGGAAAACTTCAGTCGCAACAGGCGCTGCCATCTGTCTCTCCTGAAGAGGTTTATGAAGGTGAAAAAAAAAATCTTTGACTGTGAATTCATCAGGCAGTGATCAAGACACACCATCCTCAAGGCCCTGTGGGTCAAAGGAGATGATGGATTCTGTTGGATGGCCCCCCTGAACAGACTCTTGGCAGATCAACACGAAAACAGAAAGTGCTAGAGAAACTCAACATGCCTGGCTGCATCTGTATAGAGAGAGAGAGACAGAGAACAAAAGAGAAACAGAAACAGAGTTAATGTTTAGACCCTTCCTCAGGACGAGAGTGGTCACTGGACTCAAACACATTAACTCTGTTTCTGTCTCTGTACTCTGACCAGCACTTTTGGTGTTTCAGTTCTCCAGCCTCCACAGATCTTTGTTTTGTTATTTGGCAGAATGCACTGTGGCCAGAGATGAGAAAAGGCCCTTCCCTTCAGATCCTTCCCAGGAGTCTCACCCTCTCTGCACATTGCCCCTCGACGTGGCTAGAGGTGGGTAAGCTAGTGACCCTCCACCTCCTAGAATGTATCTTTACAAAACAAGTCTGGAGAGAGACGCAATGATTTAGAGCCAAGGTTCATCATGTAGCCATGGGGCCAAGGTAACACAGAGATAGACATCAAACTGGTGCCAGAGGACTGTCAACCCCTCGGCAAAGCCCAGAACACGTTTGTCACTCGCTGCAACTAAATAAGCACAGTCCGAACCCAAGTGGTCCATGGCCTGGGATGTTTTAAAGCTTTGAGGCAGTGACCCCAAAGACTCACTGGAGAAAGGCACTGCCTGCCTCAGAGCCTAAAGCATTTGCGCACAAGGTACTTTACCCACATAAAAAGGCTGCACAAACAGGAGTGAGTTTGTCATGGAGTGTATGTGTAACCTGTAAATGAATAAGGTCAGCGAATCCCTCAGAGTGGCACACAATGCATCAAGATGAATTTTACGTCGAGTCAAATTCGAATTGCTGGCATACTTTTACAAACTTTGTGAATGAGGCTTATTTTTACCTGGGAAGGAAACTGATTTATTTCTCTGGAAAGGCAATGGCGAATTGTGTTTTGTTCTTGAGCCCCTCTTGAGCTGTCATTGTGAGTAGCTCAATCGAACCTGGCTTCAGCTCAGTGCTGGGTGACAAGCTGACACTGAGGATGGTTTATCCTTGTTTTTGAAAGTAAAAACCAGCCCTTTGTGTGTATTTCAGCGCCAGCAGCTTGCCTTGAGGTGTGACTGCGCACCTTTGTGTACAATTGGTTGCTTTCAAAGGTGGGATGGTGCAGAAATGTGAGCTCCTGGCAATATTGCTGGCAAGTCCCCAGCTTCTCCTCCTCCTCCCAACGTGCAGCTAATCTCAGCCCTTCCTCATTGCAGGGTCACTCCCTCCACCTGGTCGGATCATGTGGAAGAAGAGGAGGTCCCAGCGCCTGGAGATTTCGGCTCCTCGGGACTTTGAGCACAGGCTGCACACCTCCTTTGACCCCCACGACCAGAGGTTTGTCGGTCTGCCCCAGCAATGGCAGGGGCTGCTGGCGGAAACCCCGAAACGGCCGAAACCTTTAGTAGATCCATCCAGCGTCACGCCTGTGGAGCTCACCCCACTAAAGGTAAGACTAGCTCACACGGTGGGTGAGGGACATGGAGGGTGAGAGAGGAAGGGATGGACGCTGAGGGATGGACACACGGGTGCAAGGTGAGGGACAGAATGTGAAGGGCAGAAGAGTGATGGATAAAGGACGCAGAAGGTGAATGACATGGGATGTGAGAGGTGAGAGACACAGAGGGTGAAGGGTTATGGAAATGGAGGGCGAGGGATATGAGACACAAGGTGAGGGACATAAGAGTGATGGGTGAGAGAGTGAGGTTTGATGGAGGGTGATGGACACAGAAGGTGATGGAGCTGAAAATGTGTTGCTGGAAAAGCGCAGGAGGTCAGGCAGCATCCAAGGAGCAGGCTTCTTCCTGAAGAAGGGCTCATGCCCGAAACGTCGATTCTCCTGCTCCTTGGATGCTGCCTGACCTGCTGCGCTTTTCCAGCAACACATTTTCAGCTCTGATCTCCAGCATCTGCAGTCCTCACTTTCTCCACAGAAGGTGATGGACTCAGGAGTGGTTCTGAGAATGAGAGACATGGACATTGTGGAGGAATCTAAGAAGTGAAGAATTAAAGGGTAGGTTGAGGAATTGAGTCTGTCTGTTGTTACCCTCGAGGTACTCTACTGTTTACTGCTGTGGGAAGATCAAATATATCTCCCAGCTTTCTCATTAATATTCTGGTTGTGAGGTTTAAAGCTGTTACAGCTCAGTGAGTTAACTCTTTGTGAGCTATATCCAGTATTTATAACAATAGAACATATACTGAAACAACATTTCTTTATAGCCCCAAACTGTTATAATTCCCACTGATCAAAATTTTCAGGTTAAAGGTCAGTGTGAGTGTGTCAGTTTGAGTGTTCGTCAATGTCAGTGTCAGTGCAAGTATGTGCCTGTGCGTCAATGTGAGTATGTGCATCAGTATGAGTAAGTCAGTATGAGTATGTGTCTGTGACTGCGTTAGTATGAGTGTGTATAAGTGAGCATCTGCATGTGAGTTTGAGTGTGCATCGTGAGTGTATGTGTGTGTAAGTCTGAGTGTGTGTAAGTGTAATATTATTGTGTGTTGGTGTGCTATTGTGAGTGTCACTCTGTGTATAAGTGTTAGTGTGTGAGTGTCACTGAGTATCAGCGCATGTGTGTGTCAGTGTGAATATGCATTCATGTGAGTATATATCAATATGAATGTGTATGCCGGTGAATGTGAGTCAGTTTGAGTGTGAGTCAGTTTGAGTGTGAGTGTCAGTGTGAGCGTGTGTTAGAGTGTCATTGTGAGTGCAGTTGAGTGTCTGTGAGTATGGGTGAGACCTGGAGAACATAGGCCAGGCAAAAGAAAAGGCTGAATACTTTCCACGTTCGCTGTCTCACAAGTATCTTCATAATCTTTTGGCACAATAAGATCATTAAGATTGAGTTCCTGAAGCATGCTAAGTCCATCAGCATACTCATATTGCTAAGGGAATGTCCTCTGCACTGGCTCAATCACATGCATCAGCTTGGTGATGCCATGAAAGAACTGTCAGAATGGTAGTTCTGAGGGAGACATGAGCAAAATCTTCTGTCAGAAATGAGGAGCTCCTATCTTTCATTAAAAAAAAAACAGGTCTGGATTGGCAGCCTGTGTAAAGTTGCCACCCTTAGGAAATTGTCTTATGAGACTGAAGGCTGCCCCAAGTGAACTTAGCAGTGTGTGAACACAGGGGTCTACGTGCAACTGTATGACTGGGTGAGTGTGAGGGAATGATTATAGGTCAGGGTGTGTGAGGATCAGTGTGTGTTTGTGTCAGGTAAGACTTTGGACATTTGCGAGTGTGTGAGTGCCCAAGTTGTGTTTTGTTCATTCATGGGATGTGGACATCACTGGTTGGGTCAGCATTTATTGCCTGTCTCTAGTTACCCTTTAGAAGGTGGTGATGAGCTGCCTTCTTGAACCACAGCAGTTCATGTCCTGTTGGTAGACTCACAATGCCCTTAGGGAGGGAATTCCCCAGGACTTTGACCCAGCAACAGTGAAGGAATGATGATATATTTCCAAGTCGAATGGTGAATGCCTTGGAAGGGAATTTGTAGGGGGTGGTGTTCCCATGTAACTGTTGCCCTTGTCCTTCTAGATGGAAGTGTTCATGGGGTTAGCAGGTGCTGTGTGAGGATCTTTGGTGAATTTCAGCAGTGCATCTTGTAGGTAGTACTCAGTACTGCTACTGAGCATCAGTGGTGGAGGGAGTGAATGCTTGTGGATGTAGTGCCAATCAAGTGGGCTACTTTGTCCTAGATGGTGTTAAGCTTCTTGAGTGTTGTTGGAGCTGCACCCATTGAGGCAAGTGGGGAATATTCTATTACACTCCTGACTTGTGCCTTGTAGATGAGTCAGGAGGTGAGTTACTTGCTGCAGTATTCCTGGTCTTTGACCTGCTCTTGTAGCCACTGTGTTCATGTGGCGAGTCCAGTTGAATTTCTGGTCAGTGGTGACCCCAGGATGTTGACAGTGGGGGATTCAGAGATGGTAATGCCTGTGTGAGTGAGTGTGTGTGTGAACCTTGGGGCATATGAGTCTGGGTACATCTGTGTGAATGTCAGTCAGTGTGAGGCTGTACAGTCAATGTGTAGCGGTGTGTGTGTGTGTGTGTGCATGTGTTTGTGAATATGAATGTACAAGTGTATGCATAAATTCATGTGAGCGTGACTGGTTGTTTGAGTCTTTGTACGTGATTGTGCATGTCTGTGTTAGTCAATTAATTCTGAAAGGGTTGATGAGATTCTTTCTCTGTCAGAAAGCTTTTCCCTTATTTTTGAATCCAGCGGTGGAGAATCATAGAATCCCTACACATCGAGTCCACACTAACCCTCTGAAGATCATCCCACACGGACCCAGTCCCCCCCCTCCTACCCTGTCACCCTGCATTTAGATTATATATGTTTATATTACTTACACTGTGGAAACAGGCCCTTCGGCCCAACAAGTCCACATTGACCCGCTGAAGCGTAACCCACCCAGACCCATTCCCCTACATTTACCCCTTCACCTAACACTACAGGCAATTTAACATGGCCAATTCACCAGACCTGCACATTTTTGAATTGTGGGAGGAAACTGGAGCACCCGGAGGAAACCCATTCAGACACGGGGAGAATATGCAAACTCCACACAGAGTGTCGCCTGAGGTGGGAATTGAACCCAGGTCTCTGGCGCTGTGAGGCAGCAGTGCTGACCATGCCGCCCATTTCTCACGGCTAATCCACCTAGTCTGCACATCATGGTAGGATGTGCAGTTTGTTAACAGGAAAGACATGCAATCCTCAAAACCTTTAATGCAAAATATATTTTTGAATTTTTCTGAGGACTCTGCAGTGACTTGGCTTGCTTTGCTCATGCTTCATGCCTGTGGTAGGAGGATGATGCAAGGGTTGGAGGCGGCAGGAACTCTGACACCTCATCACTCAGTGTGGGGCTGATGGAGTGTGAGTGAGTGTGGATCACAGGATTTAACGTCATTGCATTTACCCGAACCTGGGAGGAAGGTTCTGCTTCAGAATTGTCGCTGAAGTAAGTGATTAAAGCCAGGTTCATGCATGTTGGGTTGACAGCTGTTGATCTGAGGGAGTTAGGAGAAAGTCCAAGCTTGGATGGGTGAGTGTTTGAAGATCTGAAGGAAAGACTGGGAAGCACTGGTACTGGTCTGAACTCATCCTGTATACAGAAATACAGACCTTTTTGCTTTGGATTGCTGTGATCATACCTTGGGTGTATTTCTCATTCCTTCTAGCATTGTGGAAAGGGTGAATAGTTCATTGTTCTGATCAGACATTGTGAAGGTTTACATTAGAGATTGTTACAGGGCGAGAGTGTTCACTCTGCAGAGATGGAGCAGAGCCTTGTCCTGTGAGACTTCTCCTGTCAGCTGGAAAGCCTTATCGATTACCAGCCAGTGTCTGAAAGCTGGAAAGCGAGAGAGAAAAGAGGCAGCTTTTTTGCATGGGAAGTCATGTCTCAAACTTCACTGAGCACGTTTCCTCAGGGTGTCTAGTGGATAGTATCTGGCGATGGCCTTCTTTTAATATCCAAATTAATATTCTTTTGGAGCCTTGGGTTGGAAATACTAATTCAAACTGTTCACTGGCTTCTGTGACCTCATGATTTGGAGATGCCGGTGTTGGACTGGGGTGGACAAAGTTAAAAATCACACAACACCAGTTTATAGTCCAACAGGTTTAATTGGAAGCACTAGCTTTCGGAGCGCTGCTCCTTCATTGGGTGGTTGTGGTTCCAATTAAACCTGTTGGACTATAACCTGGTGTTCTGTGATTTTCAATTCTGTGACCTCATTTGCTATTCACCTTTCCTTCCTGAATTGACCTGTCTTTTATTGCGCAGCCCATCGTCCGTGGAAGCAAGTCGGCGGCCAACGGCCACATCACGGAGCTGCTGGCTGACCTGCAGAAAGTCTCGGTGTCGAGGTCCAACTCTTTGCGGAGAAACACGGTCTGTTTGTCTCAGGGGAAGCCCTGTCCACTGAGGAGGATCGAAGAAGACGGCGCCCGGGAGATGTCGCAGAAGCCGCCCAGTTCCACCCACCGCTGGAGCAGGATCTTCACCCGTGGTCACCACGGCAAGAGCCGTGGAGGAGAGGGCGGGAGCGGCCAACTGAACGGGGGTGGGCCCCACTTGAACAAGTCGGTCCAGAACCTGTCCATCCCCTCGCTGGAGTACGAGCGGCAGAGGACACACCCTCTTCCACCTGGAGCTCAGGGTGGCGCTCTCCCCTCTGACAGGATCCCCTCGGAGACCACCCAGCCCCACGTGGAGAGAAGGCTGAGACCGGGGAGAAGGAACAGTCTGGGCTGGAGGCCCATCTCTTGCTTCTTCGGTCGCTCCAGCCCAAAGGGCGCGAGGGGACACAGCACCTCCCCCGGCTCTCCAAATCGTGGCTCCACTGGTCACCCATTCAACAGCAGTCTGCCCTCGGAGAGCTCGCCAGGTACATCAGCAAGAGGCACCACAACCAAACAAATTCAGGTAAGCAACTCGGGACTGCCAGGCAGCTGGGGTCTTACCCACAGACTGACACTTTAGGAGGAGTCGAGTCATATTGGTTTGTTCTGAAACTCTGGTGTGTGTGGGTGAGTGGGTTAGTGCTCCAGAGCTCCAGCACAGGCCAAGTAAGAGCTCAGGAGTTCAAATCAGGCTGTGGGGACTAGAAGCTAACAATTCTGGTAAACCTGTTGACGTGAGAAGATTTTAAAAAAAAGTCCCTGAGAACATCTGACATAGAAGCAGAAGTAGACCATTCAACCCATCGAGTCTGCTTTGCCATTTAACACGATCGTGGCTGATCTGACAGTCCCCAACTCAATTTTCCCAACTTTTTCCCTCAACCCCCCCCTACTGATTAAAAGTCTGTCTCTCTCAGTCTTGAATGTACTTAAAAAGACAGCCTTGCAGCCCTCTGCGGTACAGAATTCCACAGATTTGCTACCTTCTAAGAAGAAATGCCTCCTAACTTCTGTCTTGAATGGGTGGTCCCCTTATTCTGAGACGATGCCCTCTGCTCATAGACCTACAAGGGGGAAACAACCTTTCCGTGTCTACTCTGTCAACTCTCCTAAGAATCTTGTAAGGTCGCCTCTCAATTGTCTAAAATCCAATGAGTACACGCCCAAACAACTCAACCTCTCCTCACAAGATCTCCATACCCAGGAGCAGCCCAGTGGACAATCCCTTCCCTGGATTGCTTCCGATGGCACTGTGTCTTTCCTCAGATAAGGGGCCCAGAATTGTTCACAATATTCCAGCTGGAGTCTGACCGACTTTGCCTTGTACAGTTGGAGCTGTATCAACAATGGAACAAAAGGGCGAGCCACATCAGAGGTGAAATTGGTTGTGTGACAGAACACAGAGCGGAGTTTGGCGCGCAGTTCTTCCAGCTGGAGGAAGGTTCACAGGGATGTGCTCATGATCGAGCCCCCTAATGACCATTCGGAATCACTGTGATTGTGAGAACGGCTGTGTGGACGTTTAAAAGGAGATAATCACGCTGCTAGAATGGACAGGCAGATGGCAGGTGGATTCTGGATTAGTGGTGCTGGAAGAGCACAGCAGTTCAGGCAACATCCAAGCAGCTTCGAAATTGACGTTTCGGGCAAAAGCCTGAAGGGCTTTTGCCCGAAACGTCGATTTCGAAGCTCCTTGGATGCTGCCCGAACTGCTGTGCTCTTCCAGCACCACTAATCCAGAATCTGGTTTCCAGCATCTGCAGTCATTGTTTTTACCAAGGTGGCAGGTGGAGTTTAACGTGGAGGAATGTGAAATGATAGATTTGGTGGGCTAAGGAGAAAAATAAAATGCAGGATGAAGGTTATCTTTCTGAAGAGGGCGCAACATCCGAGTGAGCTGGAGGTATATGTGTATAAAACAATAAAAGCATCTGGGCAAGTTGAGAAATGGGTTTAAAAAAACATTCTGGAATGCTGGGCTTTATATAGGGGTGGCATGGTGGCTCAGTGGTTAGCACTGCTGCCTCACAGTGCCGGGGTCCCAGGTTCAATTCTAGCCTTGGGTGACTGACTGTGTGGAGTTTGCACATTCTCCCCGTGTCTGCGTGGGTTTCCTCCGGGTGCTCTGGTTTCCACCCACAGTCCAAAGATGTGCAGTTCAGGTGAATTGGCCCTGCAATATTGCCCATAGTGCTAGGTGCATTAGGGTCTTGGTGGGTTACTCTTTGAAGGGTCGAGTGTGGACTTGTTGGGCTGAAGGGCCTGTTTCCACACTGTAGGGAATCTAATCTAATCATCAAACTGGGGACATAGAGTACAAGAACAAGGAAGTTATGATAAACCTGCAGTGAACACTGGTCCCATCTCAGTGGCCAATAGCATCTAGTCCCATGCAAAACACTTTAGGAAAGATGAGAAGGCTTTGGAGACAGAGACAGACAGACAGAGAGAGAGTGTAGAAGAGATTCATGCAAATAGTTCCAGGGATGAGGAATTTCAGTTTCATGCACAGTTTGGAGAGGTTGGGGCTGCTTTTCTTGGGGAAGAGTGGCTTAAGAGGAAATTTGACAAAGGATTACAGAACCACATGGAGGCTGTACAGAGCAGATAAGGAGAAAATGTTCCTATAGGAAGAAAATCGAGAAGCAGATGACGCTGGTTTATGGTGATTGGTGAAAGAGGCAGCAGTGACATGAGCAAAAATATCTTAATGCAGCAAGTGGCTGGGTTCTGGAATGCACTGCCTTAGCGTGTGGTGGAGGCAGGTTCTGTTGTGGTTTTCAAAAGAGAATTGGATCATTATCTAAAGAGGAAAAATATGCAGGGCAGGGGAGTGGCACTAGGCAAAGTGTTCATGCAGACAGCGATATAGACGCGATGGGCTGAATGGCCTCCTATGCTGTAACCATTCTTTAATCTCTACGATCTGTGCAAAACCTCAGCTGGTTTACCAATGCTCTCGCTAAAGAACGTGCGTGTGACTGCAATACCCATGTTCTGAGCAAGCAAATTAGTTGTAAACGTTTGACACCCCACCCCCTCACTGCCTGTGTTACCTGAAAACTGAAATCTGAGAGATACTACGTGGGCAATCCACTAATTATCCCTTTAGAGATAAAGTGACTGCACAAACAAGTCTAATGTACAGTCAAATGAATACACTGTGTAAGGGTGGTTAGTACAGAGGGGTCATTGACAACACCTTCTTGAAACTACCAGGATCAGAAAGTCAATTTGACATTGCCAGTGTTGCTCACGTTCTAAGCACTAATATATCAAATCTCTTTACATACCCTTCAATAAAGATATTGAACTTTGTGAACAATGCCAAGTAAAGGAGCTGTAGCAAGATAAACAGAATTCTGCAGACAGAAATGCTAATGATTCAATTATGGGCATTTATTGCCTGTCCCTCGTTGCCCTTGAGAAGGTTTGGTGAGCTGACTTCTCAAACTGCCGCAGTCCACGTGCTGTAGGTTGATCCACAATATCTTTAAGAAGGGAGTTCCAGAGTTTTGATCCAGCAACTGTGAATGAATGGTAATATGTTTTCAAATGGGGATGGTGAGTGACATGGCGGGGAACTTGCAAGTGGTAGTGTTCTCACATATCTGCTGCCCTTGTACTTCTGCATGGAAGTAGTCGTGCGTTTGGAAGTTGCAGTCTGAGGATCTTTGGTGAACTTCTGCAGTGCACCCTGTAGATCATACGGAATGCTGCTGTCGGGTATTGGTGGTCGAGGGAGTGGATGTGGTGCTAATCTACTGAACTGTTTTGACCTGAGTGGTATCAAAGATTCGACTGGTGCTGGAAAAGCACAGCAGGTCAGGCAGCATCTGAGGAGCAGGAAAATCAATGTTTCAGGCAAAAGCCTGTCGTCAGGAATGGTGTTGGCCTGAATGGTATTGAGCTTCTTGAAGGGCAGGCTGGCCCAGAGTAGATCCATTTCAATGCAAAGAATGATTTAGTTTTGGAAAAGAGAGAGGCCAGTTGCAACTGTAAGACATGGAATGGGACAAGTGGAGCGCATCGAGGAGACAATGACCAGAATGGGATGGTGCAGGAGGGAGGGATTCCGGTTTCTGGACAACTGGGGTTCTTTCTGGGGAAGGTGGGACCTCTATAAACAGGATGGTCTCCACCTGAACCTGAGGGGCACCAGCATCCTTGGGGGGAGGTTTGCTAGTGCTCTTTGGGAGGGTTTAAACTAACTCTGCAGGGGCATGGGAACCTGGACTGTAGCTTTAGGGTGCAGGACCTGGAGTGTAGGGAGGTTAGGAACATGGCATCAATCTCGAAGGAGGGTGCCTGTAAACAGGAAGGTGGCTTGAAGTGTCAGAAGTATAAGAAATAAGGTAGGTGAGCTTGCAGCATGGGTTGGTACCTGGGACTTCGATGTTGTGGCCATTACAGAGACGTGGGTAGAACAGGGACAGGATTGGCTGTTGCAGGTTCCAGGATTTCAATGTTTTAGTAGGGTCAGAGGTGGGGGTAAAAGAGGGGGAGGTGTGGCATTGCTTGTCAAGGATAGTATTACAGCAGGAGAAAGGGTGATGGAGGAAGACTTGCCATCTGAGGTAGTGTGGGCAGAGGTTAGAAATAGGAAAGGTGAGGTCACCCTGTTAGGAGTTTTCTACAGGCCTCCTAATAGTCCGAGAGAAGTAGAGGAAAGTATTGCGAGGATGATTCAGGAGAAGAGTGAAAATAGCAGGGTGGTTGTTATGGGGGACTTTAACTTCCCAGATATTGACTGGGAAAGCTATAGCTCGAGTTCGTTAGATGGGTCGGTGTTTGTCCAATGTATGGAGGAGGGTTTCCTGACACAATATGTAGACAGGCCCACAAAAGGTGAGGCCATACTGGATTTGGTTCCAGGTAATGAACCAGGCCAGGTGTTAGACTTGGAGGTAGGTGAGCACTTCGGGGGCAGTGACCACAACTCGGTGACTTTTACTCTAGTGATGGAGAGGGATAAGTGTGTACTACAGGGCAAGAGTTATAGCTGGGGGCAGGGAAATTATGAGGCGGTGAAGCATGACTTAGGATGCGTGGATTGGAAAAATAGGCTTCAAGGGAAGAACACAAATGATATGTGGAGATTGTTCAAGGAACAGCTACTGGGTGTCCTTGATAAGTATGTACCAGTCAGGCAGGGAGTAAAGGGTCTTGTGAGGGAGCCGTGGTTTAATAAGGAATTGGAATCCCTTGTGAAAAGGAAGAGGGCAGCCTATGTAAAGATGGGGCGTGAAGGTTCAATTGGGGCGATTGAGAGTTATAAGGTAGCCAGGAAGGATCTAAAGAGAGAGCTAAGAGCAGCGAGAAGGGGACATGAAAAGTCCTTAGTTGGTAGGATTAGGGAAAACCCAAAGGCTTTCTATAGGTATGTCAGGAATAAAAGAATGACTAGGGTAGGTATCGGTCCAGTCAAGGATAGTAGTGGGAAGTTGTGCGTGGAGGCGGAGGAGATTGGTGAGACACTAAATCAATACTTTTCGTTAGTATTCACTCAGGAACAGGACACTGTTGCTGATGTGAATATTGAGTCACAAGTGATTAGAATGGATGGCCTTGAGGTACGTAGGGAAGAGGTCTGGGGAATACTGGAAAGGATGAAAATAGATAAGTCCCCTGGGCCTGATGGCATTTATCCTAGGATCCTCTGGGAAGCAAGGGAGGAGATAGCGGAGCCATTGGCCTTGATTTTTATGTCGTCGTTGTCTACAGGAATAGTGCCAGAAGACTGGAGGATAGCGAATGTGGTCCCCTTGTTCAAGAAGGGGAGCAGGGATAGCCCGAGTAACTATAGGCCAGTGAGTCTCACTTCTGTTGTGGGCAAAGTCTTAGAGAGAATTGTAAGGGATAGGATTTATGAACATCTGGATAGGAATAATGTGATCAAGGATAGTCAGCATGGTTTTGTGAAGGGCAGGTCGTGCCTCACAAACCTTATTGAATTCTTTGAGAAGGTGACCAAGGAAGTGGACCAGGGTAAAGCAGTAGATGTGGTGTATATGGATTTTAGTAAGGCGTTCGATAAGGTACCCCATGGTAGGCTAATGCAAAAACTACGGAGGTATGGCATTGAGGGTGCATTAGAGGTTTGGATTAGGAATTGGCTGGCTGGAAGGAGACAGAGGGTAGTAGTTGATGGTATAGGTTCATCTTGGAGTGCAGTTACTAGCGGTGTTCCACAAGGATCCTTTTTGGGACCATTGCTGTTTGTCATTTTTATAAATGACCTGGAGGAGGGGCTTGAAGGCTGGGTGAGCAAGTTTGCGGATGACACGAAAGTCGGTGGAGTTGTGGACAACGAAGAAGGATGTGGCAGGTTACAGCGGGATATAGATAAGTTGCAGAGCTGGGCAGAAAGGTGGAAAATGGAGTTCAATGTGTGAAGTGTGAAGTCATTCACTTTGGTAGGAGTAACAAGAAGATGGATTACTGGGCTAATGGTCAGATACTTGGTAGCGTGGATGAGCAGAGGGATCTTGGTGTCCATGTACACAGATCTTTGAAAGTTGCCACCCAGGTAAATACTGCTGTGAAGAAGGCATATTGGTACTGGGCTTTATTGGTAGAGGAATTGAGTTCCGGAGTCCTGAGGTCATGTTGCAGTTGGATAAGACTCTGGTGCGGCCTCATCTGGAGTATTGTGTGCAGTTTTGGTCGCCATACTATAGGAAGGATGTGGAGGCATTGGAACGAGTGCAGAGGAGGTTTACCAGGATGTTGCCTGGCATGGTAGGAAGATCGTATGAGGAAAGGCTGAGGCACTTGGGGCTTTTCTCATTGGAGAAAAGAAGGTTTAGGGGAGATTTGATAGAGGTGTACAAGATGATTAGGGGTTTAGATAGGGTTGACAGTGAGAACCTTTTTCCGCGTATGGAATCAGCTGTTACTAGGGGACACAGCTTTAAATTAAGGGGTGGTAGGTATAGGACAGATGTTAGGGGTAGATTTTTTACTCAGCGGGTTGTGAGTTCATGGAATGCCCTGCCAGTAGCAGTGGTGGACTCTCCCTCTTTATGGTCATTTAAGCGGGCATTGGACAAGCATATGGAGGTTATTGGGCTAGTGTAGGTTAGGTGGGCTTGGATCGGCGCAACATCGAGGGCCGAAGGGCCTGTACTGCACTGTATTTTTCTATGTTCTATGTTCTATGAATATGGATTTTTAAAAATCTAGGCTGTGGAGAGACAGCAGCGTTAATGTTTCAAGTCCAGTGAGTCTTCCAAAACATTACCTCTGCTTTCTCTCCATAGATGCTGCCAGACCACCTGAGTTTTTTCCAGCAATTTCCGATTTTGTGTCTGATTTCCAGCATGTGCAGTTCTTTGGTTCATTTTCTTTTCTTTATTAATCGACCTGTTTGGACACATTTCTGGAGTAAGTGGGACGTGAACGCCGTACTCCTTGTCTATAAGTATGCACACTACCTTTGCACTGCAATGTCCAGAAAATATTTCAGTAATATCGCGATGGGGGGTAGTAGCCCGGATAGATTGGAATGAAAACTTATCAAATAAGATGTATTCGTTGGAAATGTTCAAAGAGACACTGATTGGGATACAGACTAGACATGTCCCCACAGAAAGTAGTGTTGCTTGCCAAGGATGTGGTTAACAAAAAGATCAACATGTACTTAAATAACACATCTCGCATCAGAAGCCGTCGCAGGGCTCTTCTCAGCTATGTGGGAGGGTATAATTGTCAACAAGTCAAAAGAAACCAGGTGGCTGAAAGCTTGGCCAAAGAGGTAGGTTTTAAGGAACGACTTAATGAGGAGAGAGAGCTGGAGAGACAGCGGTTTAATTAAGATGATAATTCCAGGGCTCAGGGCTAGGCAGCTGAAGGCAAAGCTGCAAATGTCTATTTTTTTTTTCACTCATTCATGGGATGTAGCCATTGAGAGGAAGCATTTATTGCCGGTTCCCATCCCAGGGAGGTGATGTGGGGGCAGGTAAGGCCAGAGATCCAAGCCACTGCTTTGATTATTTGGTTTCAAATCTCACCATGGCAACTGGTGGAATTTTCATTCAATTATTTTGAAGCTGGAGCTTCCCACTCACCTTAGTTGCGGTTATCATGGCAACGATCATCGATTGCTATTCAATAATGTCCGTGTCCCTAATTGTAAGCCAACAGACACAGGTCCAAGTCCCACCTACTCCTGAGGTGTGCAACGCATCTCTCTGAACACATTGATTCCACTCGTATTCTTTAGGGAAGGAAATCTGGGTTTGAGTTGTAAGGAGAGGCTGGATAGGCTGGGACTCTTTTTTTTCACTGGAGCTTATGAGGTTGATAGGTGACCTCAAAGAACTTTATAAAATCAACAGGGGCATAGACAAAGTGAATGGCAGGTGTCTTTTCCCTAGGGTGGAAGATTTCAAGACTCAGGGGGCATATTTTTAAGGTGAGAGGAGAAAGATTTTAGAAAGACACTTGTGGAAACGTTTTTACATAGAGGGTGGTTCATGGAGATCCAAGATGGCGGCAACCCAGCAAGTCTGAGTCTGTAGTGCTCTGCCCAAGACTCAGGCAAAATGGGCTTCCCACCTCCACCACACCTGCCAAATCATTTAAAATAACTTTTATTTAATACAGTTAGTCATTTTGCACCAAACTTGAGTAGTTTGGTGCTTTGTTAAAATGACTAAGGGAAAGAGGGTGGTTCATGTGTGGAATGAACTTCCAGAGGAAGTGTTGGATGAGGGTATATCCACAGCGTTTAAAAGACATTTGGATAAGTACATGAATAAGAAATGTTTTGTGGGATATGGGCCAAGCGCAGGTAGGTGGGACTAGTCTAGTTTGGGATCATGATCGGCATGGGCTGTTTGGACCAAAGATTCTGTTTCCGTGCTGTATGAACCTATGACTCTGGGTTCTGAGGTAGGATCACCAGATCCGAAACATTGACTCTGACTTCTCTTCATAGATGCTGCCAGACTAGCTGAGCTTTTCCAGCAATTTCTGTTTTTGACTCTCTGACTCTATCTCATTTGGCCTACAAGTGACTCCAGACTCAAAGCAAAGTGTTTGACTCTTACCCACTCTCTAAAAGGACCCTGCCACTCAGTGCAAGGGCAATTAGGGATGGACACCAAATCCTATCCCAGGAAAAAAATGGAGAGAAAGAGAGTGTCTTGTTCAGCTGGTTCAGAAGATAATTCAGACTCAACTATCCCTCTGTGGGACCAGAATAATACTTTGACCAGACCAGGGGACTATAGACCAGACTTGCACAAGACCAATTTCCCCAGCTGTACGGTTGTCACTAGAGTGCTAGCCCAGGCCTCTGGATGAACTATTCCATCTCATAACCACTATGTTATTGTACACCCCGTGATGAGCTGACGAGTGTGAGGGACGTATAAGAGATCAGAGGATGGGACGATACAGGGTATGAATATCATTGAAAAAAGACATTTTTTCTCAACTCTTTTTGTTATGACATGTAGACCAGCGAAGAAGGGCAGCCTTCCTTTCCCTACAGTATATTAATGACCAACCATCATGATAGCCATTGACAGAAACGGAGGTTGCTGGAAAAGCTCAGCAGGTCTGGCAGCATTTGTGAAGAGAAATGCAAGTTAATGTTTCAAGTCCTGTGATCCTTGCTCAGATAACTCTGATTTCTCTTCACAGATGGACCTGCTGAGCTTTCCCAGCAACTTCTGCTTTTGTTTCTGACTTACAGGATCCACAGTTCTTTTGTTTCTTTGTGCTAGCCATTGATGTGACTTGTTTTATGGTTTAGTAGTTGAATTTACTTTTCCACCAGCTACTCTGGCAGCATTTGAACCTGCGTCCCTTAGCCTGGGCCTCAGGAACACCAGTCCAGTGACAATCTTGGTCTGGAGGGTGTCCTGGAGATGGGGAAGGCCAAAGACCTGAGAGAATTTGCATGTGAGGATGGGAATTTTAAAATGAAGGCAAGACCAGTGCAGATTAATGATGTGACAGGGGATGGAACCTGGTGATAGTTAATGGATGGGCAGAATGTTCTGGATGATTTGAAGTTTAAAGGAGCTTGTGAAAAATGGGAGAGCTGCCTAGGGGAGAGCATTTGAATGGTCAAATGAGGAAGTCACAAAAACAAGAATGAAGCTTTTAGCAGCAGATATGCTAATCTGGTGTGAACAAGAGGGGAATTGGCAGTTTCGATGGCAGAGTGGATATGCGATTGTAAACTCACAGCATCAAATAGGACAGTTAGGTTATGAAGCGTTTCATTCAGTCTGGGACAATGAAGCAGTCAGGGACATGGAACTGGTGTTAGTGCGGGGCCAAGAGTTTGTGACAGGGACCCAACACATTGGCTTCAAATGTTTAATTGGAGGTAATTTCTGCTCATCCATAATGAGATGTTCAATGAGCAGTCTGACAAATGAGAGGTGGTCAAGAGAGGTGGTGGTGAGTTTGTGCTGGGCGCTGTCAGTATTGCTAGGGAGCCTCATTTCAACTCTGCACATGATGCTTGCCTTCACTGAGAGACCCACCGAAATGGACAACAACAAAGGAGCACTGGAAGAGGGTAGTGTGATCCACTGTCAAAGACCAAGGCAAATTGAACAGGATGAGGAGCTATTCTCCTGACAGGAACCAAGCATAAGACGTTTGACACAGACAGACAAAGTGGGAGTGAGGGGTTGCAGTTAAATTAGAATTGCTTTTCCCCTCTTAAGCCTGAGATGGTTTGATTTATTTATTTCTCTTTTTACTCCTGCCCCTTACTGAGGTAGACCAAAGGGGTGTTCCCCGAAACCAGGTTTTTGGATTTCAATTTTGAAAATACATCCTCGGCAAAAAAAAAACTTCAGATTAAATCAAAGATGGAATTTATTAGCAAAGCAGTCAGAACACAGGGAAATCGCTTCACTACTCAATCCAAACATACAGGCACAAAGGGCATTAAGGAAGACAGGTTATAACTGACAATGAGAATAAAATCAGTTTACGTGATTTACAGAGGTCGGTGTCCAGTAAGTAACTTCCTCAGTGAGCTGGACCCTCTCATTTTCCTTCGGACAGGCCAAGTGCAGGCTTCCTGCGAGCAGTAATTTGGAGACAGAGATGGAGGGTCTGAGTCAGGCTGCTAACTCAGTCTGTCCCTGTGGAGGTCGAGCCCCCAGAATCCCAGAATTTTTAGACTTAAGTAATTCGACCACTTTTGATTTCAGTCAAGTGACAAGGTATTTCATGGAGTCATACAGCATGAAAACAGACCCTTTGGTCCAAATAGTCCATGTCGACCATGTTCCTGAACTAAACTAGTCCCGTTTGCCTGCTTATGGCCCACATCCCTCCAAACCTTTTCCTATTCATGTACTCAGCCAGATGTCTTTTAAATATTTTAACTGTACCTGCATCTACTACTTCCTCTGGCAGTTTTTTCTACATACGAACCACCTTCTGTTTGTTGAAAGTTGCCACTTATGTCCCTTTTAAATCTTTCTCCTCTCACCTTAAAAAATATGCCCTCTAGTTTTGAACTCCCTTATCCTGGGGAAAAAGCATTTACAATTCACCTTATCTCCTCATGATTTTATAAACCTCGAAAAGGTTACCCCTCAACCTGCTACGCTCCAGTGAAAAAAGTCTTAGCCTATCCAGCCTGTCCTAATAACTTAACCCCTCCATTCTCGCCAATGAACCCAGACTTTTGGAGTTTCAATTTTGGAAATAAATCAGCAGCAAAAAATTTTAAGATTAAATCAAAGATGGAATTTATTAGCAAAGCAGTCAAAACACAGGGGAATTGCTTCGCTACTCAATCCAATGTACAGGCACCAAGGAAGACAGGACAGGGGAGGAGATCTAGTAAATCTTTTCTGAACCCTCTCCAATTTAATAATATCCTTCATATAGCAGGTGACCAGAACCAGTACTCCAAAAGTGGCCTCACCAACATCCTACACAACCTGAATATGTCATCCCAACTCCTGTACTCAATGGTCTGAGCAATGGAAACAAGTGTGCTTAATGCCTTTTTAAACATCCTGTCTATCTGCTTTCAAAGAACTATATACCTGAACCAATAGGTCTCTCTGTTCGATGTCCTATCTCAGTGGGCTGACTGGATGGTTGTTAAGCTAACAATGGAGCTTCACCTCCCCCATCAGAACTCCCATTGCATGGTGATGAATTAACTAATAGCATTAGCGTCCACTTTAACAAAATGATATTTTGAGGCTTTCCTTTGCCCAGATTTAGCTGGGGGCAGGCAACCCCCATTTCTCCAAGCCCTCTGTGTAAGCTTTCACTGGAATGTCTCTACAATGCAAGGGATTTAGAAGCTTCTAGAAATATGATCATGTGATCAGCCTCAGCCATTTTAAGAGTCCAGCGAAGTGGTCCATTTTTCAAAGAAACAGAATTTCAGTACAATGTAGAAAAGAATCCAGTTTTCCTAACTATTTCTCTTCATGCCCCTTCATCGTGACATCTTGGTAAGAGCTATTTCAGCACGGAGCAGGAAGCAGAAATCAGATCAGCGAGAGGTAGAAGAAAGACCCCAGGGAAAATAGCCACAGGTCTGAACTGACAGCACATTCGAAGATTTTGGAGAGAAAATGGAGATAGAGTGATGGTTTGCAAGAGCAGAGGGGTCGAGGCTGGCTTGTTCAGGATTGGTTTACACTCTCAGAACAGAGCCTCTGCTGTTTTCTTGCACTTGCGTATGGAGAGTGGGTGTCACTGGCTGCCCCAGCATTTATTGCCCATCCTGAATCACCCCTTGGGAAGGTGGTAGTGGGCTGCCTCCTTGAACTGCTGAAGTTCCTGGGCTGAAGGTAGACCCAGAATGCCCTCAGGGAGGGAGTTCCAGGATTTTGACCCAGCGACACTGTCAGAATGGCGATATGTTTCCAAGTGAGGTTGGTGAGTGGCTTGGAGGGGAACTTGGTGTCCCCATGTATCTGCTGCTCTTATCCTTCTAGATGGAAGTGTTCATGGGTTTGGAAGGTTCTGTCTGAGGATCTTTGGTGAATTTTTGCCGTGCATCTTGTAGATGGTACATGTTGCTGCTACTGTGCATCGGTGGTGGAGGGAGTGGATATGGTGCCAATGAAGCGGGCTGCTTTGTCCTGGACAGTGTCAAGCTCCTTGAATGTAGTTGGAGCTGAACTCACCTAGGCAAGTGGGCAGTGCTCCATCACTGAATTAGATTAGATTACATTACATTACATTACATTTTACATTACATTAGATTACATTACGTTTACATTACATTATAGTGTGGAAACAGGCCCTTCGGCCCAACAAGTCCACACTGACCCGCCAAAGCGCAACCCACTCATACCCCTACATTTACCCATTACCTAACACTACGGGCAATTTAGCATGGCCAATTCACCTGACCTGCATATCTTTGGATTGTGGGAGGAAACCGGAGCACCCGGAGGAAACCTACGCAAACACAGGGAGAATGTGCAAACTCCACACAGTCAGTTGCCTGAGGTGGGAATTGAACCCGGGTCTCTGGCGCTGTGCCGCCGTGCCGCTCTTTTTAAAGGCAGGAATTTTATCCTGAGTCCAGCACAGAGTCCAATACCACAACAACAGTAGCTACTGCAATGAATTAGACTCCTGACTTGTGCTTTGTAGATGGTTGACAGGCTTTGGGGAGTTATTTGCCAAAGTATTCCTAGCTTCTGACCTCCTCTGGTAGCCACTGTGTTCATATTGCAAGTCCACTTCAGTTTCTGGTTAGATTAGATTAGATTACTTACAGTGTGGAAACAGGCCTTTCGGCCCAACAAGTCCACACCGACCCGCCGAAGTGCAACCCACCCATACCCCTACATTTATCCCATACCTAACACTATGGGCAATTTAGCATGGCCAATTCACCTGACCTGCACATTTTTGGACTGTGGGAGGAAACCGGAGCACCTGGAGGTAACCCACGCAGACACGGGGAGAATGTGCAAACTTCACACAGTCAGTCGCCTGAGGCGGGAATTGAACCCAGGTCTCTGGCGCTGAGAGGCAGCAGTGCTAACCACTGTGCCACCGTGGTTCTATAATAGTGATCTGTTTCGAGGCAGCACTACTTTTTAGATTATTTTCAGTGCCTTTTTTGAATGGGAGGGGAACAGCTCCTGAGGAGATAAAGATCTCTTTACCGCAGCAGCTAGCACAGTTGGGCTAAGTAGCTGGTCAAGAGTATAGTGGGTGGTGTTTTCATGGAGAAAGTGGATGTGACATGGAGCTGAGAAAGAAGCTGGAGCAAGATGTCAGTTTCAGCGCTTGAGAAGGTAGAAGGGGGAAATGTGACTGAGGCAGCTCAATGATGTGGTCAACTTGAGTGAAAAGTCAATGTACCATTCACACTTATTGTTGGAGATGAGGATGGGAGAGATGGAGGGAGGCAGATGAAATTAGGGGGATAGTTGAAGGCAGAGGGCCAAACCTTCGCATCTCAGAATTATCCATCAGAATGCGTATGTTGGTGTACTGGGTCCAGTTATTTACTGGCTCCACTAGGGTAGTGTTTTCTAGAACAATGAGAGTACGGTAGACACCCACCACCCCCGTACCCGCAAGAGTTAAGTTCCAGGACCTACCGTGGATAGGAGTGAACCCATTCATTTAAATGGGAAACCTCCCTTCCCAGCAGCCTCCTGGTCCCTGGTGCTGGAATGTACCCTATAGTGTGTTTGGGCCATGGTAAACCACAAGTAAGCTCAACCATGGAAAACCATTCCATGGATACCAGGGTCACTCTGTGTGTTATTATACCGGACGTGCTGATCTACTGGGATCCATTAATTCATGAATAGTGTGCGATTTTACCAAAGGACATCAGGCTGTGGTGGTACTTGTACTGTTGGAGATTAATGACGAAAGCATGTATGCACCAGTAGAGGTCATGTCTGTATTGATTGGTCCAGGGAGTGAGGATAGGGGCCATATCAGATCCAATGACTGGGCAGCCAGATAGTTTTACTTAGGACTAGATCCTCAAAGGTGTGGAAGTGACTGGGGTCAACAACATGGAGTCATAGAGTCATACAGCATGAAACAGACCCTTTGGTCCATGCTGACCAGATATCCTAAACTAATCTAGCCCCATTTGCCAGCACCTGGTCCATATCCCTCTAAACCCTTCCTATTCATATACCCATCCAGATGCCTTTTAAATGTTGTAATTGTACCAGCCCCTACCAGTTCCTCTGGCAGCTTATTCCATACCTGCACCACCCTTTGCATGAAAAGGTTGCCCCTTGGGTCTCTTTTATATCTTTCCCCTCTCACCCTAAACCTATGCCCTCTATTTCTGCAATCCCCCATCCCAGGGAAAAGACCTTGTCTATTTATCCTATCCATGCCCCTCATGATTTTATAAACCTCGATAAGGTCACCCCTCAGCCTCCGACAGCCCCAGCCTATTCAGCCTCTCCCTCTAGCTGAAAATTCCAACTCTGGCAACATCCTTGTAAATCCTTTCCGAACCCTTTCAAGTTTCAAAGTTATTGAGTGAATAAAGAGCCAAGGGCCAGAGAGCTGGGTCTTTATTCGTGGTATTGTAGGTGACTAGAGAAAGGCTTTGTCCTGGGGATGGGAACAGTGAGATCGTGAGGGCACTGAGAAGAGAAATGTGTTGGGGAAAGAATACAAGGAAGGTTCCTTTAACGTTTTTTTATGAGATGTGACCACCATCACGCGACACAGCCAACATTTCTTACCCATTCCTAATTGCCCTTGAACAAAGTAGCTTATTTGGCCATTTCAGAGGGTAACCAAGAGTCAGTCATGTTGCTATGGGTCTGGAGTCACAAGTCGGCCAGACCGAGTGAGGATGGCAGATTTCCATCCCTAAAGGGCATTAGTGAACCAGATGGATTTTTGTGACAACTGACAACAAATAGATGGGCAACATTTGGGCTAGTTTTTATTTGAGATTTTAAAATTCAAATTATACCATCTGTCATGCGATTCGAACACATATCCCCAGAGCATTAGCCTGGGATTCTGGATTACTCACCTAGTCACATTATGACCCGGTACCCTAGCAGAGCCACTAAATGAATGGACCCAGTACACCAACATATGCAACATGGTAGTCGATCCAGTGGATCCCAATATGTTAGCAGGTCCAATATAATAATGCTCTAATTGTTCTAAAAAGTACTGCATTCTGGTGTATCCATTCACTAATGGTGAGTTGACAGATGCAGGGTGGTTATCCCTTGTGGGTGAGTTTTGAACTGGGGGCAAGATTAGAGTGGTGCTGGAAAAGCACAGCAGGTCAGGCAGCATCCAAGGAGCAGGAAAATCAACATTTCAGGCAAAATTCCTGAGGAAGGGCTTTTGCCCAAAATGTCGATTTTCCTGCTCATTGGATGCTGCCTGACCTGCTGTGCTTTTCCAGCACCACACTAATCTTGACTCTAATCTCTAGCATCTGCAGTACCCATTTCTGCCTACTGAACTGGGGGGGGGCATTGTTTTAACATTGTTGGTTACCCTTTTAGGACAGAGATGAGGAGAACTCTGCTTCAAGAGGCGGGAGATGGTGGGTCATTGGATATTTTTCAGGTGGAGCTGGGTGTGTTCTTGTTAGGCAATGGAATCAGAGGTTAGCGGGATGGATGGGAAGGTGGAATTCAAAACACGACCAAATCAGCCGTGACCTTATTAAATAGCAGAACAGGCTGGAAGGGCTGAGTGGCCTATTTATGGTCCTATTTCACAGATATGTTACTGTGTGTAAATGGGTCCAAAGTGTTTGTGCATAAAGTACACTAGTGAATCCAGCATATCATGAGTTCGAGTTGGGAGTTCATGTGGAGGTTGTAGAGGGTGTTGGTGAGTCCTCTTCTGGAGCATTGTGTTCTGTTCTGGTTGCCCTGTTATGGGGAGGATACTATTAAACTGGAGACGGTTCGGAAGAGATTTACCAGGATGTTGCTGCGAGTGGAGGGTTTTGAGTTATATAGAGAGGCTGGAAGGCTGGAATTTCTTTCACTGGAGCATAGGAAGCTGAGGGGTACCTTATAGCGGTTTATAAACTCATGACAGGTACAGATAAGATGAATGTCAGATGTCTTTTCCCTACAGTGGGGGGTTTCAAAGCTAGGGAGCATATTTTTAAGGTGAGAGGAGAAAGGTTTAAAAAAAGACATGAGGGGCAATATTTTTACACTGAGGGTAGTTAGTGTTTGGAATGAACTTCCAGAGGATATAATGGATATGGATACAATGTTTAAAAGACGTTTGGATAGGTTCATGAATTTAAAAAAATGTATGGAGGGATACGGGCCAAGAGCAGGATGGTGGGACCAGTTTAGTTTGGGATTATGGTTGGCATAGACTGATTGGACTGAAGAGGCCTGGTTCTGTACTGTGATAGGTTCTAAGACTCTGTTAGTGAATTCACTGACCTGGAGTCAATGTATGATGATGTTAATACACAAGTGGTTCCAGTGTACTTGGAGATCCAAGGTTTAGGCAGAATCAGTATAATAGGGTTTCCAATAAATGAGTGAATTCAGTGTACAAGCTAATCAAAATTGGACAGTGGAGAAGGTTACCTCAGAGTACAATGGGATCTTGACAAGATGGGCCGATGGGCTGAGGAGTGGCAGGTAGAGTTTAATTTAGATAAGTTGAGGTGCTACATTTTGGAAAGGCAAATCAGAACAGGACTTAAAGGTAAAGTCCTGGGGAGTGTTGCAGAATAAAGAGACCTTGGAGTGCAGGTTCATAGTTCCTTACAAATGGAGTAGGAGGTAGATAGGTTAGTGAAGAAGGTGTTTGGTAAGCTTTCTCTTCTTGGTCAATGCATGGAGTATAGGAGGTTGTATCATGGCTGTATAGGGCTGTATAGGTCACTATTGGAATACTGCACTCAATTCTGGTCTCCTTCCTATCGAAAGGATGTTGTGAAACTTGAAGGGGTTCAGAAAAGATTTACAAGGATGTTGCCAGGATTGGACGGTTTGACCAAAATGGAGAGGCTGAATTGGCTGGGGCTATTTTTTCTGGAGGCTGAGGGGTGACATTATCGAGGTTTATAAAATCATGAGGGGCTTGGTTAGGGTAAATAGGCAAGGTTTTTTCTGCAGGATAGGAGAATCCAAAACTAGAGCGCATAGGTTTAAGGTAAGAGGAAAAGATTTAAAAGGGACCTAGGCGCGACCTTTTCACACAAAGGGTGGTGCGTGTATAGAATGAGCTGCCAGAGGAGATGGTACAAATGCAACATTTAAAGGACATCTGGATGGTTCCATGCCTAGGAAGAGTTTAAAGAGATCTGGGTCAAGTGATGGCAAATGGGACTAGATGCATTTAGGATATTTGTTCGGCAAAGATGAGTTGGGCTGAAGGATTTGATTCCATGCTGTAAATCTCTATGTCTCTAAGTATACCAGTGGATTCATTGTCCTAACATATCCAATATACCAGTAGATCCTGTATCCCATTGAATTCTGCATTTTAACAGATCCATTGTACCAGCAGGTACAGCACACTGACAAATCTGATACCAGTGTGCTAGGTAAAGTCACCATCGTCCAACCAGATTAGGGGCTGCTCTCTCATTAGAGAGAGAGGACTGGTGGCAGTTTAACCTGAGGGTCACCATGCCTCAGATGAGGGGAGAGGTTGAGAAGGAAGGACTTTCACCAGTGACTGACCTCAGCCAGTGTAGGAATTGAACCCAGGCTATTGTTAGTCTGTGTCACAAACCAGTCGTCCAGCCAACTGAGCTAACCAACCTCCCTTATCTAGTGCACTAATATACTGATGGACCGAGTACACTTGTGAGTACAATGTATTAGTGGAACAAGGGCACTGGTAGTTAAACTGGTGATCCAGTGTGCTGACAGATTTACTGCACTAATTGATCAAATGTGCTGGTGGATCCAACATAATCATTGACCCAGTGTATGGGTCCAATATATTGGTTTGCCTGGTGTACTATAGGATCCAGACAATGAATGGATCCACGATGTTGGCTGATCCTTTGTAGTACAGCCGCAGATGTGACCTTCTGCTTGGGGGTTGGGTGATGGTGGGCACCAGTAGGTATGAAGGTTGGACTGGGTTGGGGGTGTAACAGGATCACTGTCACCCGATGAGTCTTTTTCTCGCAGCGGACGGGTTTGGCTGAAACTTACGTTTGAATCTTTTCCGAAGGTTGACCATTTTGAGCGGAATGGTGGAGTAATTCTCAACGGTGCTCTGAGGTCAGGGCGGAGTGCAGTGACAAGCACTGAGCAGAAGCAGGCCGGAGCCACGCCCACACTGAACCCTGACTCCACGCCTACAACAGGGAATGTTGCCCGGCAACCGCCCGGTCCGAGAGAGCCTGGCTCCCACCGGAATAGCTGCCCACAGCTGGTTCTAACTCACCGTGAAACCCAACCTCCCAGGGAAGGCCAAAGAGTTACACACGAGCAGTTCAGGAGTGCCATGGCAATGGTGGTCAACCAGACTGACCCCAGGAAACACCTGGAGACCCTCAGTCAGATTGGGGAGGGCTCCACTGGCATTGTGTGTGTGGCCACCGAGAAACTTACAGGCCGCAGGGTAGCAGTGAAAAGGATGGACTTGAGGACACAGCAGCGCAGGGAGCTGCTGTTCAATGAGGTAAGGACCAGCAACGAAAAGGCACTCAGCACGGTCACCCAGGAAAGGGGAAAACAGCACTGAGGACCATCGATCAGTCAGAGAAAGAGAGATCTAGGGTCAGGGAGACAGAGACAGAGGGATCTAGGGTCAAGGGTACGGAGAGAGAGGGATTGAGAGACTGGGATTGAGGCTCAGAGACAGAGAGGGAAATTGAAGGTCAGAGATACAGAGAGGGGGGATCGAGGGTCAGAGAGAGGGGACTCAAGGTCAGAGATATGGGGGGGGTGTCGAAGGTCAGAGAGGGAATGGAGGGTCAGGAATACAGAGAGAGAAATACCGAGAGAGGGGATTGGCTAGAGATACTGAGAGAGGGGATCAGTTAGAGTTAGAGTTAGAATTACCGAGAGGGGGGATCGGTTAGACTTACTGAGAGAGGGGATCAGTTAGAGTTACCGAGAGAGGGGATCAGTTAGATATACCGAGAGAGGGGATCGGTTAGAGATACTGAGAGAGGGGATCGGTTCGAGGTACCAAGAGAAGGGATCGTTTAGAGTTACCAAGAGAAGGGATCGGTTCGAGGTACCAAGAGAAGGGATCGTTTAGAGTTACCAAGAGAAGGGATCGGTTTGAGGTACCAAGAGAGGGGATCGGTTAGAGATACCGAGAGAGGGGATCGGTTAGAGATACCAAGAGAGCGGATCGGTTAGAGGTACAGAGAGAGAAGGGATTGGTTAGAGTTACCGAGAGAAGGGATCGATTCGAGGGTCAATGATGGTTGCGATGAGATTAGTGGCAGAGCGTTGCCTCCACCCAGCCAGCTCCCAATCACTGAGCGATCTCTTTGATCTGTTTTTCAGGTTGTGATCATGAGAGACTATCACCATGAGAATGTGGTGGAGATGTACAGCAGCCACCTTGTTGGGGATGAATTGTGGGTGGTCATGGAGCTGCTGCAGGGAGGTGCACTCACCGATATCATCTCCTACACCAGGTATGCTTGCAGCAGCCTCTCCCACCCAGGAACCCAGTTGTGAAAGCACAGTGAACCTCTCTGACCTTTTACTGTGAGTGCAGTTGGAGCATTGTGTCTGATATTGATCACGTCGCAATCGGATGGCCAATGGTATGAAGTGATGGTGCAGCACAGATGGGTTAATCTCTATTCCACCATTTCTATATTGGCTAATTCTCTCCAGATGAATCGTAATCTTATGAATAATCTTTATTTATTAATTGAATATCAATAAGTATTCGTTACTCTTGCATCACTGGCAAGATTGACATTTATTGCTGATCCTCTAATTACCCTTGAACTGAGTGGCTTGTTGGACTATTTGAAAGAAAAACAGTAGGCCACTCAGCCCTTCAAACCTGCTCTCCCGTTCAATAATATTCTAGCAGATCTGATTTTAGCCTCAACTGTTAACTCCTGCAAATCCCTGGATAAACTTTTATCCCCCGGATAATCTTTCATCCCCTCGGTCATCAAGAATTGATCTACCTCTGCCTTAAAAATATATAAATGTTCTGCATCCACGGACTTTTGAGGAACGGAATTCCAAAGACACTTAACCCTTTGTGAGGAAAATGTTTCCTCATCCCTGTTTTAAATAGGTGCTCCCTTGTTTTTAAACTTTGAACCCTCGTTCTTTCCACATCCACATGGTCAAGTTACCTCAGGATCTTTTATGTTTAAATTCAGTCCCTTCAGACTTGTTCTAAACTCCCAAGGACACAGAGCCAGCCTGACTAGCCTTTCCTCACGATGCAGTCTGCTCACTCCAACTATTAGCAGTTACCTTCTCTAACTGCTTCCAGTGCATTAACATGCTGCTGTGAGTACAGTGACCAGTACTCTACACAGAACTCCAGAGGTAATCTCACCAATGCCCTGTACAACTGAAGCATAAACACCCTATTCTTCCACACAATTCCCCTCACAATAAAATATAACATTCTGTGAGTTTTCCTGATTATAGATTTTACCTGTCAACTAAACTTCTGTGATTCATTCATTCCTCTCCCACCCAGGAACCTTCTGGGACACCCAGATCTCTTTGCATTTCAGAGCTATGCAATCTTTCACCTTTTAGATAATGTGCCTTCTTTCTATTCTTTGTGCTAAAATGGACAATTTTACCCTTTTCCACATTATACTCCTTTCACCAGACCTTGCCTCACTCACAAACTGTCTACATCCCTTTGTAGGATCCTGTATCCTCTTCACGACTCAGTTTCTATCTATCTTTGTGTCAACAGTAAACTTAGCTACCATACCTTCCCTTCCTTTATCCAAATCACTTCCATAAATTTTAAAGGGCGGTTGCCCCACAACTAAGCGTGGTGGCACACCACGTGTGACATCCTATCTGACTGAAAAAGACCCATTCAAGCCTCCTGTTAGTAACCAATTTTATACCCACACCAGTCTTTGATGTGGCACAGTGGCTTAGTGATTAGCACTGCTGCCCCCACAGGTACCCAGGTTTGATTCCAGCCTGGGGTGACTGTCTGTGTGGAGTTTACATGTCTTCCCCATGTCTGCTTGGGTTTCTGCCCACAGTCCAAAGATGTGCAGGCTAGGTGGTTTGGCCATGTAACTTGCCCCATAGTGTCCAGGGCAAGTTAGATGGATTAAACCATGGGGAGTGCATAGAACATAGAACAGTACAGCACAGAACAGGCCCTTCAGCCCACGATGTTGTGCTGACCATTGATCCTCATGTACACACCCTCAAATTTCTGTGACCATATGCAAGTCCAGCAGTCTCTTAAATGTCCCCAATGGCCTTGCTTCCACAACTGCTGCTGGCAACGCATTCTATGCTCTCACAACTCTCTGTGTAAAGAACCCGCCTCTGACATCCCCTCTATACTTTCCTCCAGCCAGCTTAAAACTATGACCCCTCGTATTAGCCATTTCTGCCCTTTGAAATAGTCTCTGGCTATTGACTCTATCTATGCCTCTCATATCTTGCATACTTCAATTAGGTCCCCTCTCCTCCTGCTTTTCTCCAATGAAAGGAGTCCAAGCTCAGTCAACCTCTCTTCATAAGATAAGCCCTCCAGTCCAGGCAGCATTCTGGTAAATCTCCTCTGAACCCTCTCCAAAGCATCCACATCTTTCCTATAATAGGGCGACCAGAACTGGACGCAATATTCCAAGTGCGGTCTAACCAAAGTTTTATAGAGCTGCAACAAGATCTCATGACTCTTAAACTCAATCCCCCTGTTAATGAAAGCCAAAACACCATGTGCTTTCTTAACAACCTGTCCACTTGGGTGGCCATTTTAAGGGATCTATGTACCTGCACACCAAGATCCCTCTGTTCCTCCACACTGCCAAGAATCCTATCCTTAATCCTGTACTCAGCTTTCAAATTCGAACTTCCAAAATGCATCGCCTCGTACTTATCCAGGTTGAAATCCATCTGCCACCTCTCAGCCCATCTCTGCATCCTGTCAATATCCCACTGCAGCCTACAACAGCAAATACCGTTAACGACACCTGCAACCTTTGTGTCATCTGCAATCTTGCTGACCCATCCTTCAATCCCCTCACCCAAGTCTTTAATAAAAATTACAAACAGTAGAGGCCCAAGGACAGAGCCCTGTGGAGCACCCAGTCACTTCCAGGCAGAATATTTTCCTTCTACTACCACTCACTGTCTTCTGTTGGCCAGCTAATTCTGTATCCAGATGGCTAAGTTGCCCATATCCCATTCCTCCTGACCTTCTGAATGAGCCTACCATGGGGAACCTTATCAAATACCTTGCTGACGTCCATATACACCACATCCACAGCTCGACCCTCATCAACGTTTCTAGTCAGGTCCTCAAAGTATTGTAAGTCTAATTACAGCACATCGACTGCAGTGGTTCAATGTGGCAGCTCACCCTCACCTTCTTAAGGGCAACAAGGGATGGACAATAAATACTGGCCCAATCATATTCCATGAATAAATGAAATGAAAATATTGTCCAGACCTGTCCAATGTTGGACACTGTACTTTGGGTTTTGTGAGCTCAGGCTATTAGTGTCTAGGCAGTAACCTGTTTGTTGTAAATAGCTGAAGGGATGTGCTGTTTTAAACAATCTGTCAGTCTCTCAGAGGCATGGCCTACATACCGAGCATCACACAGACACTGCCATTCACATCCCATATTACTGAGCTCGGAGATAGACAGAGCAATTCAAAATGTACCCAGATCTGACTGTAACATGTTTAAACACGCAGTGATATTGTTGCCATGAAAATGATTATGAGTGAGTATTAGCAGGGAGAAAAGGAAGGACTGCAGATGCTGGAGATCAGAGTCAAAAAGTGTGGTTCTGAAAAAAAAACACAGCCGTTCATGTAGCGGCTGAGGAGCAGGAGAGTCGACTATGAGGTCACAATAGTAATTAAAGGGAAAATAATGTATATTTTCAAATTCCTTGTAGTTAATCATAATTTGGTCTTGGGTGCAGTAATGAGACTCATTTTTTCAATGCTCCTTACTGTGAGTTGGGCACTGTTTTCATCATATTGTTGTTATAAAAGTGAACTGAATACATGGGTGGATTTTGTGCTTATTGGACAATCTAAAAGTTGGTATTATGAAAGGATGTCAGACCTTCAGTAAAGAGAACAATGCTGCAAACATTTACACAGAGATTTCCAGCTCAAGTCACACACAAGAACGTTTGTCTGGGATGATGCCGGCTATCAATGGAGCTGTACAATTCTGTTTGGATACTGACATTGTGGGGCTAACATACACTGGATATGGTTTATGAGGGATTCAATGTGTAATGCCATGAGCTGCAGGAGCCCATCACCTTTATAACACCTCCACTCAGAATCAGGTCCAAGGTGCAGAATTACAGAGTTTAGATGCCATACCAGAAGCAATATACTTGCAAGACATGGTTGTTTATAGATCATTGTTACAAATATTGAACTGCGCCATGTGCTAGTCTGCCCCTCACACCTCTCCCCGTTGTTCAGGTCTGTCTCTAACCAGTCTATTGCATGAGTAACTGCCCAGCTCCAATTTGGAAGAACTCTGGACAGATTTTGGAGATGGTCAGTATTTTGGAGGTCATGGTGAGGGCCAGTCACACTGTGTCTGAATTCAGGCTTTTCCTCAAAGTCATTTCCGACAGCTTTGCTGCCTGGAAGGTAGTGTGTTCACTGAATCGGCTGTTTACTACAGTCACTAAATTGAGTAATAGTCAAGTTTGTGCTCTGGTATTTCAGTTATTCTTCACTTCAATTGTTTTCAATTAAAAAATATTGATGTTTGGGTTATTTTGAAATATGTAAGAAACAAAGTGTTATTAACACTTCATTATACAAAATGTAAAAGGTAGAGGGATGAGACTGAATAGGATGCTGTTCGGAAGGGTCAGTGTGGACTTAATGGCCTGCTTCCATATTGTAGGGATTCTATGTGACACCTTATCAAATGCCTTCTGGAAATCTAAGTACAATACATTCACTGGTTCCTCTTTTTATCTAAAGCACAAGTTACAAAAGAACTCCAATAAATTAGTTAAACACTATTTCCCTTTGACAAAATCATGTTGGCTCTGTCTGATGACCTTGAAATTATCCAAATGCCCTATTATGACATCTTTATAGGGCAGGTAAGAGGCAACCACATTACTGTGGGCCTGGAGTCATACATTGGGCAGGGCAGAGACGAATTTCCTTCCCTCAAGTTCATTAGTGAACCAAATTTGATTTTGCAACAGTTGACAGTGGTTGCTATTAGACTAGTTTTTCTCTTTAAAAAAAAGAACGTTTCACCTGGTGGGATTTGAACTCACATCTCCAGAACATTAACTGAGTATACTGGATCATTCTTTGAGTGAAACTACCATCTACACCACCACTTCCCTGCAGTGAACTGGCTGGGGATTTGTACACAAAAGATAATTGAGAGACTCTCCGATTTCCTCGTGTCCTGTTAAACACGGAAGTTTGTAGAAAGTTACCATGTCAGGACATCTGCAGTCACAGGGAGAGTTTCCCAGCTCAGATTTGGGCATTCCAGTTTGAGCTGTTTACTGTTGACATTTCGCAAGGTTCGGCTATCAGGGCTGGTCATGATGTGAGGACTTCCTCATCCTCACAGACAATTCTCACACACAATCAACATGCTTGTTCCTGCATTATTTCCACCTGCACAGACATATTGGCACCTAGCTTTCCCCGTCAGCATTATATTCCAAGAACTGAGCGCAAACCCTGTCATTACTCCAGCTCACTTGATGTACTCCTTGTAATTAGATTCCAGCCTGCTGTTAGTCTGCACAATTACAAAGCAAAACCTGCTCAACCAGGTCCATTCGTTCACATAGTGGAATCTATAGGATAACTTGGTAAAGATATTTTAAATTATCTAGGATGGAGTGTAACTGAATAGAAACAGACTTATTTTAATGACTAAGTCTAAAGCACAAAGGATTAGAATATTGCTGATGTGGATGGCAAACATCAAGCTGTTGGGTTGGGTCCAATTTCAACAGCATTTGACCCAAGTAAATCTTCATCACATCAGTATTTGACCCTGACAGATGTCACTTTGGCCCCATTCACTCTCTGACCCCGAGGCTCACTCTCTGACCCCACTCATTCTCTGACCCCAGGGATGTCTTTGACCCCAGTTGCTCCCTGACCCCAGCAGGTTTCACTCTGACCTCAATCTCTCCCTGACCACCAGTTTCACTCTGATCCCAGTCATTCCCTAACCCCAAGTTTCACTCTGACCCCAGTCACTCCCTGACCCCAGATGACACTCTGACCCCAGTCACTCTCTGACCGCAACAAGTGTCACTCTGACCCCAGTCATTCCCTAACCCTAGGTTTCACTCTGACCCCAATCACTCCTTGACCCCAGATGTCACTCTGACCCCAGTCATCTCCTGACCACAGGTTTCACTCTAACCCTAGTCACTCCCTGTTCCCAGTCACTCCCTGACCCCAGGTGTCACTCTGACCTCAGTCACTCCCTGACCCTAGGTGTCATCCTGACCCTAGTCACTCCCTGACCCCAGGTGTCACTCTGACCCCAGCCACTCCCTGAACCCAGGTGTCACCCTGATCCACATCACATTCTCTATATGTTCCAATACCTGATAAATTATGTTTAGTAATTATCCTGAATTAATTGCTCAAACAGGATGGATGAGGAGCAGATCGCTACTGTTTGCCTGTCAATACTGAAGGCTCTGGCGTATCTCCATTCCCACGGTGTGATCCATCGAGACATCAAGAGTGACTCTATTCTGCTGACACTTGACGGACGGGTAAGAGGCAACTGTGCTCAAAGTTGTCGTCACAACCTTTCAAAACCGGGACAGTTACATGTTTGAGCACCCAGTGGCACGGTGCTCGGTGGCGGCACGGTGGCACAGTGGTTAGCACTGCTGCCTCACAGCACCAGAGACCTGGGTTCAATTCCCGCCTCAGGCGACTGACTGTGTGGAGTTTGCACGTTCTCCCCATGTCTGCGTGGGTTTCCTCCGGGTGCTCCGGTTTCCTCCCACAGTCCAAAGATGTGCAGGTCAGGTGAATTGGCCATGCTGAATTGCCCGTAGTGTTAGGTAAGGGGTAAAGGTAGGGGTATGGGTGGGTTACGCTTCGGCGGGGCGGTGTGGACTTGTTGGGCCGAAGGGCCTGTTCCCACACTGTAATGTAATGTAATCTAATCTAATCAGTGGAGGGCAGGCAGGTATGGGGTTGGACTCCCTACTAGGCCTGCTCTGGTTTGAGCCAATGGAGGATGATAGTGAGGGTGCTGGATTTCACTAGGAACTGGACTGCACAGACATTGGTCGTTGTCCACTCCATTTAGTAGCAAGCTGTAACTTTGTGACTGTGTCAGAAACAGCAGCCAGAAGAGCGGGGAGCTCTGAGGAAAACCTGCTGTCAGCACTTGAGGCAAATTTTAACCCAGAGAGAAATAAAACTGGATCTGGGTGAGACGGGAAGCAGACAGTTAGATACTCGCAAATTTGTCATGACCCTGACCTTTTCCAGTTTTTATGGTATTGTAATTATTTCCTGCATCTGATGATTCATTTCCACATGTCCAGATGACCCAGGCAGCAGCTAAAGGAATACTAGGGATGCTACAGCATTGCATTGCGGCTTGTGGGCTGAGAGGAACAGGGATGTTCGAGCCCTTTCCCCCACCATGGCACAGCGGGAGAACTTCTCACTCCCAGCTGAATTAATTGCCGTGCTGCAGTTCCTTGCAATGCCACCAGAGGCAGGGACCATTGTTGACAGTGCCCTTGGGAACTGGGGTACCACGTGTTGGTCTGAGATCCTGTCTGTTGGCTGAGATATGGCAGGCGTTTGGGTTCAGGAGGCTGAATTTAAGAAGCTCAATAGACCGATGGGCAGGCACGCCTGCTGACTGGGTTACCCATCCCTGGGTGGGGATGGGATTGGTATCTACAATCACTGGATTTTACAGTCCACCAGCAGCCCGACCTGCGTAAACCCACTGATAGGGCAAGTGTATAATCCACCCCTCTCTCGCGTTTACTCTCCATCTCTCTGTCTCTCTGAAGGTTAAGCTCTCAGACTTTGGGTTTTGTGCCCAAGTGAATGAGGAGATTCCAAGGCGTAGGTCTTTAGTTGGGACTCCGTACTGGATGGCTCCGGAAGTGATCGCCCGGTTACCATACGGACCAGAGGTAAATCCGGCTGGGGGTGGGAAGTGAGCGGGGAGGGGGTGCAAGAGCCAGCCAATGTCAGCAAGGGGAAGTGAGGTTGACCGGAGGTGTGAATAGGGGACTTGGGCAGTAGGTCAGGTCAGGCGAGATGGAGTTGGAGTGTAGCATCAGTAAGGGGAAGAGCTGTCACCAGCCACCCATTTCCTGAAACCAGGAAGACAATGCAATCGTTCGCAATCGAGTCACTATGAGATTCATTTTGAGGAGTTAGAGTTAGGAAGGGGACCTTCTAAAGAGAGATATAGAAAGGAGTAATTGTGGCCGATTAATTAAGAATATTAAAGAAAAGGATAGTGCAGGGAACCAGAGCTGGGACATGATATTAGAAGGAGGTCAGAAAGGTTAGATTACCCAACATGCTGCTAAGGACATTGGTGAAGCCTCTTCTGGAGTACTGTGTGCAGTTCTGGTAGCCCGGTTATAGGAAGGATGTCACTCAGCTGGAGAGCATTCGGAAATAATTTACCAGGATGTTACTGTGAATAGAGGGTTTAAGTTATAAACATAGACTGGATAGGCTGGAGCATGGGAGGTTGAGGGGTGACTTTATTGAGGTTGATAAAATCATGAGGGGCACAGATAAGGTAGGATATAGAACATGGAAACATAGAACATTACAGCACAGTACAGGCCCTTTGGCCCTTGATGTTGCGCCGACCTGTGAAACCAATCTAAGGGAGAAAGTGAGGACTGCAGATGCTGGAGATTGGAGCTGAAAATGTGTTGCTGAAAAAGCGCAGCAGGTCAGGCAGCATCCAAGGAGCAGGAGAATCGATGGTTCAGGCATGAGCCCTTCTAAAACCAATGGAATCAATCTAAAGCCCATCTAACCTGCACTATTCCATTCTCGTCCATATGTTTATCCAATGACCATTTAAATGCCCTTAATGTTGATGAGTTCACTACTGTTGTAGGTAGGGTAGTCCACGTCCTTGCTACTCTGAGTAAAGAACCTACCTGTGACATCTGTCCTATATCTATCACCCCTTAATTGAACGCTATGTTTCCTCATGCTAGCCATCACCATCTGAGGAAAAAAGGCTCTCCCTGTCCACCCTATCTAATCCTCTGATCATCTTGTATGCCTATTTTAAGTCACCTCTTCACCTTCTTCTCTCCAACCAAAACAGGCTCAAGTCCCTCAGCCTTTCCTCATAAGAACTTCCCTCCTAATAAATCTCCTCTGAACCCTTTCCAAAGCTTACACATCCTTCCTATAATGCGGTGACCAGAACTGTAGTGATACTCCAAATGCGGCCACACCAGAGTTTTATACAGCTACAGCATGACCTCATGGCTTTGAAACTCCAATGAAAGCTAACACACCATATGCCTTCTCAACAACCCTTTCAACCTGGGTGGCAACTTTCAGGGATCCATGTAAATGGACATTGAGATCCCTCTGCTCATCCACACTACCAAGAATCATACCATTAGCCCAGTATTCTATATTCTTGTTGCTCTTTCCAAAGTGAATCACCTCATACTTTTCCGCATTAAACTCCATTTGCCACCTCTCAGCCCAGCTCTACAGCTTATCCATGTCCCTCTGTAACCTACAACATCATTCTGCACTGTCCACAACTGTACCAACTTTAGTGTCATTTGCAAATTTATTAACCCATCCTACACATCCAGGTCATTTATAAAAATGACCAACAGCAGTGGCCCCAAAACAGGTCCTTGCAATACACCTCTAGTAACTGATCTCTAGAATGAACATTTCCTATCAACTATCACCATCTGTCTTCTTACAGCTAGCTATTTTCTGATCCAAACCACTAAATCACCCTCAATCCCATGTCTCCGTATTTTCTGCAATAACCCACCATGGGGAACCTTAACAAATGCTTTACTGAAATCCAAATACACCACATCAGCGGCTTTACCCTCATCCACCTGTTTGGTCACCTTCTCAAAGAACTCAATAAGGTTTGTGAGGCATGACCTACCCTTCACAAAACCGTGTTGACTATCCCTAATCAAATTATTCCTTTCTCGATGATTATAAATCCTATCTCTTATATTCCATTCCAAACCTTTGCCCACAACAGAAGTAATTATTGGCCTATAATTACCAGGGTTGTCTCTACTCCCCTTCTTGAACAAGAGGCAACATTTCCTATCCTTCAGTCTTCTGGCACTACTCCTGTAGATAATGACAACATAAAGATCAAAACTAAAGGCTCTGCAATCTCCTCCCTGGCTTCCCAGAGAATCCTCTGATAAATCCCATCTGGCCCAGGGGTCTTCCTCCTCGTGAACCTCAACCCTGTCTAGTCTAATAGCCTGTATCTCAGTATTCTGCTCAACAACATTGATTTTTTTTTCCTGTGTGAATACTGATGAAAAATATTTATTTAATGCCTCTCCACATAGAACTGGCCCTAATCTTACCCTAGTCATTCTTTTATTCCTGACATACCTATAGAAAGCTTTAGGATTTTCCTTGATCCTACCTGCCAAAGACGTCTCGTGTCCCCTCCTGGCTCTTCTTAGCTCTCCCTTTCAGTCTTTCCTGGCTAACTTGTCACTCTCCAGCGCCCTAACTGAGCCTTCATGTCTCATCTTGACGTAAGCCTCCTTCTTCATCTTCTTGATAAGAGGTACTAACGATGATCTTTTCCCTAAGGTGAAGGATTTCAAGACTTGTGGGTATATCTTCAAGTTGATAGGAGAAAAATTTAGAAAGGACATGAATCATAGAGATGTACAGCACAGAAACAGACCCTTCAGTCCAACTTATCCATGCCAACCAGATATCCTAAATTAATCTCGTCTCATTTGCCAGCGTTTGGCCCATATTCCTCCAAACCCTTCCTATTCATATACCCATTCTGATGTCTTTTAAATGTTGCAATTGTACTAGCCCCCACCACTTCCTCTGCCAGCTCATTCCATACCCTCCGCATGGAAAGGTTGTCCCCTTGGTCCCTTTAAATCTTTCCCCTCTCACCCTAAACCTATGCACTCTAGTTTTGGACTCCCCCAACCCAGGGAAAATACCTTGTCTATTTACCCTATCCATGCACCTCATGATTTTATAAACTTCTATAAGTTCACTCCTCAGCCTTCGACACTCCAGGGAAAACAGCCCCAGCCTGTTCAACCTCTCCCTATAGCTCAAACCCTCCAACTTTGGCAACATCCTTGTAAATCTTTTCTGAGCCCTTTCAAGTCTCACAACATCCTTCCTATAGCAGGGAGACCAGAATTGAATACAGTATTCCAACAGTGACCTAACTATTCTAAAAGTATCCTGTACTTCCGCAACATGACCTCCCAACTCCTGTACTCAATACTCTGATCAATAAAGGAAAACATACCAAACACCTTCTTCACTATCCTATCTACCTGTGACTCTACTTTCAAGGGGCTATGAACCTGCACTCCAAGGTCTCTTTGTTCAGCAACACTCCCCAGGACCTTACCCTGAATTGCCTTTCCAAAATGCAGCACCTCACATTTATCTAAATTGATTAGATTCCCTACAGAGTTGAAACAGGCAATTTGGCTCAACAAGTCCACACTGACCCTCCGAAGAGTAACCCACCCAGACCCATTTCCCTCTGACTAATGCACTTAACACTATGGGCAGTTTAGCATGGCCAATTCACCCTGACCTGTACATCTTTGGATTGTGGGAGGAAACTGGAGCACCTGGAGGAAACCCACACAGACACAGGGAAAATATGCAAACTCCATACAGACAGTTGCCTGAGGCAGGAATCGAACCTGGGTCCTCAGCACTGTGTCACTGCACTGCCAAATTAAAATCCATCTACTCAGCCCATCTGTCCATCTGATCAAGATCCTGTTGTACTCTGAGGTGACCTTTTCACTGGCCACCACACAACCAATTTTGATGTCTTCTGCAAACTTACTACCATATCTCCTATATTCACATCATAGATATTTATATAAATGACAAAAAGCAGGGGACCCAGCACCGATTCTTGTGGCACACCGTTGTTCACAGGTCTCCAGTCTGAAAAGCAATAATGGGAATGGTGATACAGGTTCAGAGGCCAGTTATGGGCTGAACTGAGGTGAAATCCTACCCTGGAATGTGGATGGGAGAGTTAGAATGAAGACAAACACAGACGTGTTAGGGCAAGGCTTGGGGGCAGTAGATCCCAGAGGCGAGATTTGAAAAGTAGCAAGATAAGGGGATGAAGGACCAAATCTCTGGCTCAGGGTTGGAGTCAACATGTGAACGTGACTGGGCTGCTCGTTGGATGCTGCCTGAACTGCTGTGCTCTTCCAGCACCACTAATCCAGTATTTGGTTTTCAGCATCTGCAGTCATTGTTTTTACCTAGAGGGAAAGTCAGATGACATTGGGCTGAACAGACATTAGAACCCTGTTCTGACCACGAGTGCAGTGCTGAGATCAAAGATCTAGAAGATACACGATAGAAGATTCTTAGAAAGCACCTTCGAAACCCACGACTACTTCCACCTAGAAGGACAAGTGCAGGAGATACATGGGAATACCACCACCTTCAAGTTGCCCCCCAAGCCACTCATCATCCTGACTTGGAACTATATCACCGTTCCTTCAATGGTCAAATGGCATGGTGGCTCAGTGTTAAGCACTGTTGCCTCATAGTGCCAGGGATCCAGGTTTGATTCCCACCTTGGGTGACTGTCTGTTTCACACTCCACTGTGTGGAGTTTGCACCTTCTCCCCGTGTCTGCGTGGGTTTCCTCCGAGTACTCCGGTTTCCTCCCACAATCCAAAGATGTGCAGGTCAGGTGAATTGCTAAATTGCCCATAGTGTTAGGTGCATTAGTCAGGGATAAATATAGGGTAGGGGACTGGGTCTGGGTGGGTTACTCTTCGAAGGTTCGGTATGGAGCAAGTGAGGACTGCAGATGCTGAAGATCAGAGCTGAAAAATGCGTTGCTGGAAAAGCGCAGCAGGTTTGGTGTGGACTTGTTGGGCCAAAAGGGCCTGTTTCCATACTGTAGGGAATCCAATCTAATCAAAACCTTGGAATTCCCTCCCTAAGGGCATTATGGGTCAACCAACACCAGGACTGCAGCGGGTCAAGAAGGCAGTTCACCAACACCTTCTCAAGGGACAACTAGGGATGGGCAATAAATGCTTGTCCAGCCAACGATATTCACATCCTAAAATGAATAAAAAAAACAAAATGGGCTGAAGTTTTTATGCGATGGGAGGGTGTTGCCTTGTGGACGCTTGGCACAGAGTATCCATAGTTCCACTGCCCAGAACCTGAGCTGCCATGTTGGTGCTGGTACGTTGTTGTAAAGTGCTCTCCAACATAATGGGCATGGCAACAGCTGTTGGTGGAACCTGAGAATGGAGACAAGTAGTAAAATGCTCCTTCATATTGTAGGTGGACATCTGGTCACTGGGCATCATGGTGGTGGAGATGATTGATGGAGAGCCCCCCTACTTCAGTGACTCTCCTGTCGAGGCTATGAAATTGCTGCGGGACAACTTGCCCCCCAGACCGAAGCTGGAACACAAGGTCAGTGCTCTAAATACCCTGACACCGAGATCCCAGGAAGGATGGGTCCCAAATCTAGGGAGTTTTGAATAATTAAAGCCAACACATCAACGATCTCACCAGCCACTTTCTTTAAGACCCTAGGATGAAGTCCATCTTGACCCAGGTATTTGTCAGCCCACAGTCCCAACCATTTACTCGGTATCACTTCTCTGGCTGTTCTAATTTTCCTGAGTTCCTCACTCCCTCACTTACATTTCTTAATTTATCTCAGCTGCAGCAACTTTTTCTCCACGTCAATTTTTAATATTCTGTCCAATCTTCTGATCTGCGATCTGTCTTTGAACAATTACATATACCTTTTTTTTAGTTTGGTCCTATCCTTAAACTTTCTAGTTAACCACAGCTGCGATCCCCATCCCGTTATCACTCTTTGGAATGTGTCTATTCTGAAATATCCCCTTTAAATATTTGCCATTGCATCTCTGTTGGCTCATCCTTCAACATTTTTTGTAAACTCACTACTGCCATCTCTGCTTTCATGCTTTCCAAATTGGCCTTATTTAAGTTTAAAATACAGTCTTTGACCCACTCCTCTCTCCCTCAAACTAAATATAAAATTCCATCAGACTATGGGTACCTTCACTATAAAATCATTCATTAGTCATATTTCTTTGCCCAGTACCAGGTCTACTGTTCTGGTCGGCTCCGGAACATGCTGTCCTAAGAAGTTATCTTAAAAACATTCTATGAGCTCTTCTGATTCTTTCTGATCTATATACAAATTTAAATCACCCAGGATTACTGCAGTGTCATTCTAATGAGCTGTATTATTTCCTCCTTTTCAATCCGTTGCCCTGTGGTTACTGTTACAGAATATGCTCTCTTTTTATCATTTCTCATCTCGACACAAACTGCTTCCACGTACTGGTTTCCTGAAATTCAGTCAACACTCTGTTCTACTAATACCACAATTAAGGCTCAAAACCAATATTTCACCTTTTCCCCACTTCTTGTCCTTTGTAACTGTCCTATATCTTTCAATATTCGATCTGCAAAATTCATGTCTCTGTAACGGCTACCAGATTGTACTTAATAATTTCTATTTGTGCTCCCAGTCCATCTGTTTCATTTTGAATGCTATGTAAATTCAGATAAACAATCTTCAATTCATATATTTTTTATTCCATGTTCTCTAGTTTAATTTCAGATATAAGCTCTCCACCCCTTCCTGTGTGCTTATCAGTTCCTGCTATAATAGCTTTCTGTTTTGTCTTCTCTTTTACATAACCATATCTTCCCAAATTTGATCCATTGGTCTCACTGTTTTTGTGTAAGGTCCTCTCTATTCCTCTAGTCAGGCAGCTGGCAAAAACAGTGGCCTCTGTGTGGTTCAGGTGGAGACTGTTCCAATGGTTCCAGTGTTCCCACTATTGGTTCCAGTTCCACACACACTGGAGCCCACTTCTCCCGTGCCGGTGTTTGACTCATGCATTCATCTCTCTAATCATATCGTGTTCCAGGTTTTGAGTCTTTTTAGCCAGCACACACAGTACCTGTCGATCTGCTGTCTTCATTTCTATCATCAAGAAAAACTGACTGAGAGGGATTTCTTTCTTCCCTCCTATCCTTCTATCTCTGCCTACTTTCTCTTCATGGTTGCATCCATATGCTGACGACCTTCACACTCAGCTCTCCTGCTTGTAACATCTCCCTTTTACTCGCAGCTTTCCTTTACGCCTACAAGCTGCATGGTTTTGGTTTTAACTTCCTTCTGATTGGCACTGTCTCCAGGCCAAGGGGTGTCAGGCCCTGTGAGCCAGTATCTCTTTTAGGCTAAGAAATTTGTATTTGACCCCTTAACAATTGATGCAAATGCTTAAAAGACCTTATCAAGCATTCTTAAACCTGATTACAGATGCCGTTGATATTTTACAAAAAATCTATTCTGTACTGGACTGTTTCTGAGTCAAAGTTAATCAGAGTAGAGACCTATATGTCTGGGGAAAGGGAGAATGAGTTGGACAGCTCTTTCACCCACTGTTAAATGGTAAAACCTTGGTGGGAGGGAGTGGGGGATGGAAGCATTGGTATAATGTTGCATCTATTTCTCCTCTGCCGGAGGGGGTTTAAGGAGTAAATACCAGGCTGTGGCTGTTAAGGCTTCTTTGCAATAATGAGGCAAAGGGAGGGTGGGATTCAGAGAACTGGAGGGTGAGGAGGTCCAGGGCTTGAGAAGGCTACAGGGATTTGGAGCACGGTGATGAACACACCCTGAGATGGGACTTGTACGAAGATGGGGATGAGAGTCATGATATCAATATAGTTCAGTCAGTGAGAGAATGGGGAGGATGAGAATCAATGCTGAGTGTGCAGAAGCCTGCAGTGGTGAAGGGGAGTGAGTCAGTTAGAGAGGAATGGGTTTCAGTGAGAGAGTTGGAATTATGAGGGACTTCTGCCGGGTAGACAGACAAATCAACTCTAGTGAATACATCACTAGGGAGGCACTACTTTCAAGTTGAGCTCCTTCACGATCTTGTGCCAGAACTTTAGATATCAGAAACTACTTTCTAAGTTGAGTTAAAAATGTGTAACTGGAATAGGGGTTGGTGCCGAGATCAGAATGTGTTCTGATGAGATGGATTCCACCCTGTGACACACTGTGGGCTGAGCCCCCCATTAATGGAGTGAGTCTCTCTTCCACAAACACTAGTGGATGCAGGGTTAGTCAATTTTAAATACATTTTTATTCAGCAAAGGTATTAAGGGATATGGACCAAAGGCAGTAACGTTCACACCACACCAATGCCACACTATCATCATCTCCAATAAGAGACAATCTAAGCACACTGCCGCTTAGCATTCAATAGTGTTACCATCACTGAATCCCCCACTATCAATATCTTTGGGATTACCCTTGGCTACAAACTCCGTTGGACTTGCCACATAAACACAGTGACTACTAGAGCAGGTCAGAGGCTAGGTTCCTGCAGCGAGTAACCCATGTCCTGTCTCCCTAAAGCCTATCCACCACCTACAAGGCACAAATCAGGAATGTCAAGAGGCTTGACACCATCCAGGACAAAACAACATAGAACATAGAACGTTACAGCACAATACAGGCCCTTCGGCCCTCGATGTTGCTCAACCTGTGAAAAGAATCTGATGTCCATCAACCTACACCATTCCATTATTATTCATATGTATTTCTAATGCCCATTAAATGCCTTTAACATCGGCAAGTCTACTACTGTTGGAGGCAGGCCGTCCCACACCCCTACTACTCTCTGAGTGAAGAAGCTACCTTAATATCTGTCCTAAATCTATCACCCCTCAATGTAAAGCTATGTCCCCTCGTATTAGCCTTCACCATCCGAGGAAAAAGGCTCTCATTGTCCACCCTATCTAACCCTCTGATTATCTTATACTTCTCGATTAGGTCACCTCTCAATCTTCTTCTCTCCAACGAAAACAGCCTCAGTTCTCTCAGCCTTTCCTTGTAAGACCTTCCTTCCGTACCAGGTAACATCCTAATAAATCTCCTCTGAACACTTTCCAAAGCTTCCACATCCTTCGTATAATGCGGTGACCAGAACTGCACGCAATACTCCAGGTGCGGCCTTACCAGTGTCTTGTACAGTGAAGCATGACCGCATGGCTCCTAAAATCAATTCCCCTACCAATAAATGCCAACACGCCATATGCCTTCATAACAACCCTATCAACCTTGGTGACAACTTTCAGGGATTTATGCACCTGGACACCAACTTCTGTCTGTTCATCTACACTGCCAAGAATTTTACCATTAGCCCAGTCCTCTGCATTCCTGATATTTCTGCCGAACTGAGCTACCTCACACTTTTCCCCATTAAACTCCATTTGCCACTTCTCAGCCCAACTCTGCATCTTATCTATGTCTCTCTGTAACCCACACCATCCTTCAGCACTATCTACAACTCTACCTACCTTAGTGCCATCTGCAAACTTACTAACCCATCCTTCTACGCCCACATCCAGATAATTGATAAAAATGACAAACAGCAGTGGCCCCAAAATAGATCCTTGCGGCACATCACTGGTAACTGAGCTGCAGGATGAACATTTCCCGTCAACCACCACCCTGACTTCTTTCAGCTAGCCAATTTCTGATCCAAATCGCGAAATCACCTTCAATCCTGAAACTCTGTATTTTGTGCAATAGCCTACCATGTGGAACCTTATCAAACGCCTTACTGAAGTCCATATACACCACATCAACCGCTTTACCTTCATCCACTTGTTTTGTCACCTTCTCGAAGAACTCAATAAGGTTATAGAGGCAAGACCTACCCTTCACAAAACCGTGTTGCCTCTCTCTAATAATTATAGATGATTATAAATCCTATCTCTTATAACCTTTTCCAATACCTTATCCACAACTGAAGTAAGGCTCACTGGTCTATAATTACCAGGGTTGTCTCGACTTTCCTTCTTCTAACTAGGGACAACATTTGCTATCCTCCAGTCTTCTGGCATTACTCCTGTCGACAATGATGACATCAAAATCAAAGCCAAAGGCTCTGCAATCTCCTCCCTGACTTCCCAGAGAATCCGAGGTTAAATCCCATCCGGCTCAGGGGTCTTATTGCTAAAACCTCCTCTTTGTCAATCTCAATCCCATCTAATCCTGTGGCCTGTATCTCTGTGTTCTCACTAACATTGCCCTTTTCCAACATGAATACTGACAAAAAGTATTCATGCAGCACTTCCCCTATGTCCTCAGATTCCACGCACAACTTTCCAATTTTTGATTGGCCCTAATTTTACTCTAGTCATTCTTTTATTTCTGGTGTACCTTACGGTTTTCCTTAATCCTATCTGCCAACCACTTCTCATGTACCCTCTTGGCTCTTCTTAGCCCTATCTTTTCTGGCTAACTTCTAACTCTTAAGCTCTCTAACTGAGCCTTCATGCCTCATCCTCACATAAGCCGCCTTCTTCCTCTTGCCAAGAGCTTCAACTTCTTTAGTAAACCATGGCTCCCTCTCTCACCAACTATCTTCCTGCCTGACAGGTACGTACTTATCAAGGACTCACAGTAGCTGTTCCTTGAATAAGCTCCACGTTTCAATTGTGCCCATCCCCTGCAGTTTCCTTCCCCATCCTATGCATCCTAAATCTTGCCTAATCGCATCATAATTGCCTTTCCCCAGTTAAACCTCTTTCCCTGCCCAATGCTATTGTAAACATATCCGAATTATGGTCACTATTGCCAAAGTGCTCATCTACCTCCAAGTCTAACAGCTAGCTGGGTTTATTCCCCAGTACCAAATCCAATATGGCATTGTCCCTTGTTGGCCTGTCTACATACTGTGTCAGAAAACCCTCCTGCTGACCCATCTAAACTACTTGAATTATAGTATTCCCAGTCAATATTGGGGAAGTTAAAGTCTCTCTAATAACTACCCTGTTACTCTTGCTCCTGATTGATTGGCACCAAATCTACAAAAATCCTCTTTCTCCACTACTCAGTGGCAGCAGTGTGTACCATCTACAAGCCACACTGCAGAAAGTCACCAAAGATGCTTAGACAGCACCTTTCAAACCGATGACCACTTCCATCTAGAAGGACAAGGGCAGCAGAGACATGGGAACACCACCACCTGCAAGTTCCCCTCCAAGTTACTCACCATCCTCACTTGGAAATGTATTGCCATTCTTCCACTGTCGCTGGGTCAAAATTCTGGAATTCTCTTTCTAAGGGCATTGTGGATCAAACAACAGCAGATGGACCGCAGTGGCTTATAAAGATAGCTCACCACCACCTTCTCAAGGGCAGCTAGGGATGGGAAATAAATGCTGACACAGCCAGTGATGCCCCAGTCTGCAAGTGAATTTTAAAAAATAGGGTTAGGCCATAGATCATCCATTATCTCATTAAATTGAACTGAATGTCCTATTGCAACCTACAACAGCCCTCCACACTATCCACTACTCCACCAACCTCTGTGGCATCAGCAAACTTACTAACCCACCCTTCCACTTCATCATCCAAGTCATTTATAAATATCAGAAAGAGCAGAGGTCCTAGAACAGATCCCTATCGCACACCACTGTCCACTGAGCTCCAGGCTGAATACTTCCCATCTACTATCACCCTCTGAAGAATGGACTTAGGAGAGCTAGAAGGGGGCATGAATATGCTTTAGTGGGTAGGATTAAGGAATGCCCCAAGGCATTTTACACTTATGTGAAGAACAAGAAGATTGCCAGAGAGAGGGTAGGGCCAATCAGGGATAGTGGAGGGAATGTGTGTCTGGAGTTGGAGGAGGTAGAAAAGGTCCTTAATGAATAATTTGCTTCAGTATTCACTACTGAGAGAGACGTTGGTGTTTGTGAGGACAGTTTGAAACAGACTGATGTGCTCAAACATGTCGATGTTAACAAGGAGGATGTGCTAGAAATCTGAAAAGCATAAGGATAAATAAGTCCCTGGGCCATACTCAGGAGGTGAGGTAAGAGATTGCTGCATCTTTGGCAATGATCTTTGTGTCCTCACTGTCCACTGGAGTAGATTGGAGGGTGGAAAATGTTATTCCCCTGTTCAAGAAAGGAAATAGGGATAACTACAGACCAACCAGTCTTACGTCTGTGGTGGGCAAATTATTGGAGAGGATTTTGAGAGACAGAATTTATGATTACTTGGAGAATGATAGTTTGATTAGAAATGGTCAGCATGGCTTTGTGAGGGGCAGGTCATGCCTCACAAACCTTACTGAATTCTTTGAGGATGTAACAAAACACATTGATGAAGGTAGAGCAATGGATGTGGTGTACATGGATTGTATCAAAGTGTTTGATAAGGTTCCCATGGTAGGCTCATTCAGAAAATAAGGAGGCAGAGGATACAGGGAAATCTGGTTATCTGGATACAGAATTGACTGGCCTATAGAATACAGAGGGTGGTAGTAAATGGAAAGTATTCAGCCTGGAGCTTGTTGACCAGTGGTGTTCCACAGGGATAGGTTCTGGGACCTCTGCTCTTTCTGATCTTTATAAATGATTTGGATGACAAAGTGAAAGGGTGGGTTAGTAAGTTTGCCAATGACATGAAGGTTAGTGGAGTGGTGGATAGTGTGGAGGGCTGTTGTAGGTTGCAACAGGACATTGACAAGATGCAGAAATCGGCTGAGAAGTGGCTGATGGAGTTCAACCTGGAAAGTGTGAAGTGATTCATTTTGGAAGGTCAAGTATGAATGCAGTTTGCAGGGTTAAAGGCAGGGTTCTTGGCAGTTTGGAGGAACAGAGGGATGTTGGGGTCCATGTTCATAGATCCCTCAAAGTTGACACCCACGCTGATAGAGTTATTAAGAAGGCATATGGTGTGTTGGCTTTCAGTAGCAGGGGATTACGTTTAAGAGTCATGAGGTTATGTTGCAGCTCTATAGAGTCCTGGTTAAACCACACTTGGAATATTGTGTTCATTTCTGGATGCCTCATTATAGGAAGGATATAGAAGCTTTAGAGAGGGTGCAGAGGAGATTTACCAGGATGTTACCTGCACTGGAGGGCATGTCTTATGAAGAAAGGTTCAGGGAGCTAGGGCTTTTCTCATTGGAGTGAAGAAGGATGAGAGGTGACTTGATAGAGGTGTATAAGATGATGAGTGGCACAGTTAGAGTGGATAGCCAGAGACTTTTCCCTAGGGTGGACATGGCTATCACGAGGGGCCATAATTTTAAGGTGATTGGGGGAAGGTTTAGGGGAGATGTCAGAGCTAGGTTCTTTACACAGAGAGTGGTCGGTCCATGGAATGCACTGCCAGAAGTGGCAGTAGAGTCAGTTACATTAGGGACATTTAAGCAGCTCTTGGATATGCACACAGAAGATAGTACAATGAATGGTGCTTGGTTAGTTTAATCTTAGAGTAGGATAAAAAGTCGGCATAATATCAAGGTCTAAAAGGCCTGTACTGTGCTGTACTGTTCTCTGGTGGGACAGGCTCGAAGGGCTGAATGGCCTATTTCTAATCAGGAGAAAAGCTCTGGCACTATCCTGATACCTTCAGTTTGCATCAAAATAACAAAAATTAGATCAGTGATGATTCCCTCTCCCATTCTTCTTGGGGTTGCTATGTATTCCTACATGGGGAAGTATGTAACACTGCCTCACAACACCTCAGCATCACTGTCCCAGCTATGTTTCCAAACGCTGTCCACAAAACGTCTATTGATGAAGTATTGCAGCCTCATCCCGCACATCGAGACCCTCCTTTCATACCCAAACTGTGGATCACACAACAGGGGATATGTGTCTCAGTCTGTCTCAATCATTACTTTCATCTCTGATTCACTACATCCAGCTGAATGCACAAGTGACACTGTTTCCTAATATGTATAAAATTGATAAGATTTTAAATATTCTTCTACTAGATAATTCAGAAATTTGATAGCAGCAGATTTAAATACTTAGTATTATTCTTTAGGTAGGGGTTGGAGGGAGCTATTACGTAAAAACAGTGGACAGTGCTTTCAACAAAGAAGCTTGGAATTCACTGTTCTATGTCTGTGGTCAGCAAAGTTTTGGAAAGAATTCTGAGGGATAGGATTTATAACTATTTGGCAAAGCATAGCATGGCTTTGTGAGGGGCAGGTCATGTCTCACAAATCTTACTGAGTTCTTTGAGGAGATGACAAGACAGGTCGATGAAGGTTGAGCAGTTGATGTGGTGTATATAGACTTCAGCAAGGCACTTGATAAGGTTCCCCATGGTAGACTCATTCATAAAGTGAATAAGTATGGGATACAGAAATTTAAGGGGACATAAATTTAAGGTGAAGGGTGGAAGGTATAGGGGAGATGTCAGGGGTGGGTTCTTTACCCAGAGAGTAGTGGGGGCATGGAATGCGCTGCCCGTGGGAGTGGTGGAGTCAGAATCATTGGCGACCTTTAAGCGGCATTTGGATAGGTACATGGATGGGTGCTTAATCTAGGTTAGAAGTTCGGCACAACATCATGGGCCGAAGGGCCTGTTCTGTGCTGTATTGTTCTATGTTCTATGTTCTATGTACAGGGAGATTTGGCTATCTGGATTCAGAATTGGCTGGCTGACAGAAGGCAGAGAGTGGTTGTAGATGGAAAGTATTCTGCCTGGAGGTCAGTATTGAGTGGGGTTCCACAGGGCTCTGTACTTAGGCCTCTGCTCTTTGTAATTTTTATAAATGACTTGGATGAGGAGGCTGAGGGGTGGGTTAGTAAATTTGCAGATTTGGAGGTGTCATCGATAGAATAGAGGGCTACTGCATTGCGACAAAGACAGGATGCAGAGCTGGGCTGAGAAATGGCAGACGGAGTTCAACCTGGATAAATGTGAAATGATGCATTTTGGAAGGTTGAATGCGAATGCTGAATATAGGAATTAAAGACAGGATTCTTGGCAATGTGGAGGAACAGAGGGATCTGGGTGTGCAAGTACATAGATCTCTCAAAGTTGCCACCCAAGTGGATAGAGTTGTTAAGAAATCATATGCTGTTTTGGCTTTCATTAACAAGGGGATCAGGTTTAAGAGCTGCGAGGTTTTGTTACAGCTCTACAAGTCCCTGGAATACAATGTCCAGTTCTGCTCACCTTACTATAGGAAAGATACAGAGGCTTTGGAGAGGGTGCAAAGAAAGGTTTACCAGGATGCTGCCTGGACTGGAGGGCTTGTCTTATGAAGAAAGGTTGAATAAGCTCAGACTTTTCTCTCTGGAGAGAAGGAGGAAGAGAGGAGACCTGATTGAGTATACAAGATAATGAGTGAAATAGATAGAGTCAATGGCCAGAGACTTTTCCCCAGGGCAGGTTTGACAGGTATGAGGAGTCATAGTTTAAAGATATTAGGAGGAAGGTATAAAGGAGATGTCAGAGGTAGGTTCTTTACGCAGAGAGTTGTGAATGCATGGAATGCGTTACCAGCGATGGTGGTGGAAGCAGAGTCACTGGGGACATTTAAGTGACTGCTGGACATGCACATGGTTAGCAGTGAGTTGAGGGGTGTGTAGGTTAAATTACTATATTTTACATTAGGATTAGACCTCGGCACAACATCGTGGACCAAAGGGCCTGTTCTGTGCTGTATTTTCTATGCTCTGTCTATGTTCTACCCCAGTCACTGTCCCAGACTATGTCTGCACACGGAGTCCACACTCACTGTACCAGACTGGGATAGATCGGGGCATTTGTACTGAGTGCTGTACAGTGCCACACATAGTGACACTGGACACAGATTCCACAGATACATGGAGCTAAAGCATCAGAAGGAATTTCTCACACAGGCACTCCCTGTGGAACAGGTACTGTTTGGGGCAGTCAATACTGAGCTTGCTACTAGGGTTTAACTGGCTGTTCTGGTTTGCCCAGATTGTGTACACGTGGTGTTTTACAGGATACTCAGAGAGTGCTGCCCTGGGTGATGGGAATACATTACATGCATTGCCATTCAGATTGGACATTACACTTCCTTCAGTACAGAATGTAAGGAGTCCCATTACACCTACAATCTACCGTACTGCAGCATTTGTGTGCATACAGCTATGTGCCAGTCCTTATCAAGTCACATTGTGGTCTCCCTGCATATCCCTAGCCAATATCCTAACCCCCACTTTCTACAAGATTGCCAATCTATTAATCATCCTTCATCTTTGGTGCTTTTGTCCCAATAAAATATTTCCAGTATGCTGTTCATCTTTGTTCCAAAACTACTGCCCGACTCCTTCCAATGCTCCCCCCCCACCGAACAAGTGGCAAAACCTCAGTTGTCACTGAGATGAGAGGTAACATACTGGTCTTTATTTTTGAGGATTTAAGTGTGGGAACAAAGGTATCTTAAAGCAATTAAATAACACCTTGGTGAAACCACACTTGGAATATTGTGTGCACTTTTGCATTGAATCATCACAGTGTGGAAGCAGCCCATTCGAACATCAAGTTCACAGGGACTCTCCAGAGAGTATCCCTCCCAGACCCACCCCATCCCTCTCACCCCACATTTCCCAAGGCCAATCTACCTAACCTGCACATCTTTGGACTGTGGGAGAAAACTGAAGCACCTGGAGGAAACCTGCACTAACACAGGAAGAATGTTCCTGGCACTGTGAGGCAGCACTGCTAACCACTGAGCTACCATGAAACCCATATCTCCTTACCTCAGGAAAGAAATAGTGGTCATGGAAAGAGTGCAGCAAAGGTTCATTGAACTAACTCCTTGGATGGAGAGATCATCCGAAGAGCAAGATGAAATAGACCGGTAATATATTCTCTGGAGTTTAGAACAAAGAACATTACAGTGCGGGAACAGGCCCTTCAGCCCTCCAAGCCTGCGCCGATCCAGATCCTCTATCTAAACCTGCTGCCTGTGTCCCTTTGCTCCCTGCCCATTCATGTATCTGATGAGATACATCTTAAATTATGCTAACGTTCCCGCCTCTACCACCTCTGCTGGCAACACATTCCAGGCAGCACCACCCTCTACGTAAAGAATTTTCCAAGTATATCTCCTCTAAACTGTTCCCCTCTCACTTTGAACTCATGACCCCTAATAATTGAGTCCTCCATTGTGGGAAAACGTTTCTTGCTATCCACCCTAAATACACCTCTCATGAATTTGTAGGCCTTATTTAAGTACTCCCTCAATCTCCTTCTTTCCAATAAAAATAATCCTAATCCACTCAACCTCCCCTCATAGCAAGCACCCTCCATACCAGGCAACATCGTGGTGAACCTCCTCTGCACCCTCTCCAAAGCATCGACATCCTTTCGGTCATGTGGTGACCAGAACTGTACTCAGTATTCCAAATGTGTCCGAACCAAAGTATTAAACAATTGTAACATGACCTGCTAACTCTTGTGCTCACTACCCCCTCCAATGAAGGAAAGCATGCAGTATGCCTTCTTGACCACTCTACTGACCTGAGTTGCCACCTTCAGGGAGCAATCGATCTGAACACCCAGATCTCTTTATCAATTTTCCCCAGGACATTTCCATTTACTGTATAGTTCACTCTGGAATTGAATCTTCCGAAATGCATCACCTTGTATTTGTCTGGATTGAACTCCTTCTGCCATTTCTCTGCCCAACTCTCCAATCTATCTATATTCTGTTGTATTCTCTGACAGATGCCTTCACGATCTGCTTCTCATCAATCTTAGTGTCATCTGCAAACTTGCTCATGAGGCAACCTACACCTTGCTCCAAATCATTTATGGGATATCACAAACAACAGTGGTTCCAGCAAGGATCCCTGTGGGACACCATTGGTCACAGGTTTCCATTTTGAGAAGCACCCTTCCACTACTACTCTATGTCTCCTGTTGCCCAACCAGTTCTCTATCCATCTAGCGAGAACACCCTGGGCCCCATGTGACTTCACCTTCTTCATCAGCCTACCATGGAGAACCTTATCAAACGCCATGCAGGTTTATGACATCCACATCCCTTCCCTCATCAATCAACTTTGTCACCTCTTCAAAGAATTCTATTAGGTTTGTAAGACATGACCTTCCCTGCACAAAACTATCCTCCCTATCATCGATAAACCCATTTTCTTCCAAATGGGTATAATCCAGTCCCTTAGTATCTTCTCCAGTAGTTTCCCCACCACTGACATCAAGCTCAAGACGATGAATGGGAAGTGATTTCCTTCAAATGTAAAAACACGAGGATCCATGAAGAATATTTCCCCTGGCTAGGATCTAGAATCAGGGGGCTTTCAAAGTAAGGGGTCTTTGGGACAGAGCTGGGGAGGAATTTCTTCACTCAGTGGAGCTGATACTATGGGATACTCCTCACCAGAGACCTTGGAAGCTTCGTCATTGAATATGTTCAAGACCGAGATTAGTAGATTTTTTTCACATATTAAACGCATCAAGGAATACAGGGATAGTGAGAGAAATGGTTTAGAAGATTATCTCTGATCTTGTTGAATGGTGTCAAAGAGGTCAATGGCCTCCTCCTCTGTTCTGAGACCAAGAGACCATTGGCTGTTCTGTTTGTCCTTGTCCATTTCTTTGTGGATTCTTCCTGTTCCACAACCCCCCCACCTCCACCCCCACCACTCTCGGCGCCTGCAAGTCACCCCCTCAACTGATAGTCACCAAAACCCCAGCCACCCAGTTTTCCCCCCTGAGCCGCAGGTGGGAATTAGCTCTGCTATCCTCAGGTGCCTCTGTGAAGTCAATACGGTAGGGAATTCCAACTGGGCTGCTGCTCCCCTCTGCTCCGATTGCTCATTAACTGCTTCCTGATGTTTCTTCTCCTGCAGGTCTCCCCGATTCTCAGGGACTTCATCAGCTGCATGCTTGTCCACGATGTGACAGAGAGAGCCACGTCCATTAAGCTGCTCGAACACCCGTTTCTGCTCCAGGCTGGTTCTCCAGACTGCCTCATCGCCTTGATCCAGGGCTGCAGCCTGCGATGAAGATGCTGGAAGACTTCATAGTTCCACAGGAATGTGTCACTCTGTCCTCAGAGGGTCAATGCTCCAGGTGCAAGGTTTGTACCAAAAGAAGAGATGGACGCTGGACCCACAAACACTGACTCTCACTGGGACACAGTCCCATACACACACTGACCCTCACTGGGACACAGTCCCATACACACACTGACTCTCACTGGGACACAGTCCCATATACACACTGACTCTCACTGGGACACAGTCCCATACACACACTGACTCTCACTGGGACACAGTCCCATATACACACTGACTCTCACTGGGACACAGTCCCATATACACACTGACTCTCACTGGGACACAGTCCCATCCACACACTGACTCTCACTGGGACACAGTCCCATCCACACACTGACTCTCACTTGTGCACAGTCCCATATACACACTGGCTGTCACTGGGACACAGTCCCATACACACACTGACTCTCATTTGTGCACAGTCCCATATACACACTGGCTGTCACTGGGACACAGTCCCATACACACACTGACTCTCACTGGGACACAGTCCCATATACACACTGGCTGTCACTGGGACACAGTCCCATACACACACTGACTCTCACTGGGACACAGTCCCATACACACATACTGACTCTCCACTGGGACACAGTCCCATATACACATTGACTCTCACTGGGATACAGTCCCACACACTCTCACTGCCTCTCACTGGGATACAGTCCCATATACACACTGCCTCTCACTGGGACACAGTCCTATATACACACTGACTCTCACAGGGTCACAGTCCCATATAAACACTGACTCTCACTGGGACACAGTCCCATACACATTGCGTCTCACTGGCACACAGTCCAATAGACACACTGCCTCTCACTGGGGCACAGTCCCATATACACACTGACTCACTGGGACACAGTCCCATACACACTGCCTCTCACTGGGACACAGTCCCATACACACACTGCCTCTCACTGGGACACAGTCCCATACACACACTGCCTCTCACTGGGACACAGTCCCATTCACACACTGACTCACTGTGGTACAGCTCCCACCCATTCACACTGACTCTCAGTGGGATACAGTTCCACACACACTGTCTTTTTGTCACATGGATCTGCTTGCAAACAGTGTGGTGCCATTGTCGGTTCTCTTTGGTACCTCTGTGTGTTGTTGACTTTTCCAGTAGGTGGCAGTGTATAGCTAGATTCCCACACCTTCTCTCAGCTTATATCTACTCTTTCTGACCTCAATAAATTGTTACAAGGACCTTCAATTCTAGAGGTTCCTAAGTACTGTGATCCATTGACAGACATGACTGTATGAGAAGGCCCCATATATAATGCAGGGGCATATGTTACATGCTCGCTGCCTTCAGCAAGAACTGCATTTATTCCTATTCTCTACACATCACCCAGAGTCTTGTTTTGACACATGGTCTTGAAATCGATAGGAGATTCTACACTCTGGGGCTGGTGATGCAGATGATGAATTTGTATCTTCCCTGTATTCCTGATACAAGCCGGTCTCGCAATTGTGTTTCTGTTTAAAAAGTATGCTGTCCAAAGTATCCATTCCAGTCGCAGTGGTGGATCAATATCTCCCAGAGGTGGACACACCAAGCCATTGCAGATGGTTCACCAGCGTGGCTTCAAATTTCATTTGTCACAAAAAATGAATCATTGCGTTTACATATTTAGAAGGGCAGGCAGCACTATGCGACCTCTGATCTGCAAAGGACTAAGCTGGGGGTATTTTGTGTGACTATGTTGTATTTTCTGATTGCCTGTAACGTGTGGACTGTGTAAAGCTGTATTGTGTACACCAACAGTGCGCGGTGTTCCATAGACTGATTTTAAAAAAGAATCTCTGTTTAGATTGCACAGTGTTAGCAAACCTTCACAGCCCATGATGTGATAGAAATGAAATGACAAACTCATTGTTGAACTTGATTGGAAGAATTAAGGGGTTGAAATGAGAGAACTGTGATGTTTTTGATGATTTCAGAAAATCTGTCAGTTTGGTCAAGTGTGACATCTCTACCCACAACAGTGCTGTAACACTGTAACCCCAGGTAATACTGTAACACCAGATCATACGGTAATACTGTAACACTAGATAACACTGTAACACCAGGTAATACAGTAACACCCAATCATACTGTAACACCAGGTAATACTGTAACACTCGATCATAATGTAACACTAGATCATGCTGTAACACCAGGTAATACTGTAACACTGATCATACTGTAACACTAGATCACACTGTAATACCACGTAACACTGTAATACCAGGTAATACTGTAACACCAGATCATACTGTAACACCAGATTACATTGTAACACCAGATCATACTGTAATGCCAGATCATACTGTAACACCGTGTAATACAGTAATACCTAATCATACTGTAATACCAGGTAATACTATAACACCCGATCATAATATAACACCAGATCATACGGTAACACCAGGTAATACTGTAAAACCAGATAACACTGTAACACCAGGTAATACAGTAACACCCAATCATACTGTAACACCAGGTAATACTGTAACACCCGATCATACTGTAACACCAGATAACACTGTAACACCAGGTAATACTGTAACACCCGATCGTACTGTAACATCAAGTAACAATGTAATACCACATAACACTGTAATACCAGGTAATACTGTAACACCCGATCGTACTGTAACATCAGGTAACAATGTAATACCACATAACACTGTAATACCAGGTAATACTGTAACACCAGATCATACTGTAACACCAGATTACATTGTAACACCAGGTAATACTGTCATACCAGATCATACTGTAACACTAGATAATACTGCAACACCATATCATACTGTAATGCAAAGGGTCGGATCTCCTCAATTCATTTTATTCCCATTCTTTTTGATCCACTTCACTTGCTGTATTTGTTAAACACCTTCGATCTTTCCATTTCATTGTAAGTAAGTATGTTGATTTAACTACAGAATGATAACAGGACAGGAGGAAGCCATTCTGGCCGGTGAACAAACAATTCACCGTATTCCATCCCCCTTCTCCCCAAAGCCCTACACATTCTTCCTTTTCAGATAACAATCCAACTCCCTCCTGAAAGCTATGATTGTGCTCATCTCTGCCACACTCTCAGGTCACACATCCCAACCATTTGCTGCAATACTTTGTCATGTCGCTGTTGCTTCCTTCATCAATTCCCTGAAATCCTTTGGTTCTCCATCCCATCTGTGAAGCATTGCTGAGATATTGGACCGCAGTTGAGCACAGAATGAGAGTGGATTCTCAAAGCTAGAAAGCAATAGCAACGGAAATGCAACATTGTTGATGCCCCAGAACTAACCTGACCACTTGTTGAGCTATTCAGCAACAACATTGACATCTATCCAAACTGGGCATCACTGAGCAGGTTATTGATGAGCAGGTTACTGCTTGATAGCACAGTTGATGATATTTTCAATCACATCACTGATGTGGCAGTAATTGGCCAGGTTGAATCTTTCCTGCTTTTTAGTATACAGGACATACCTTGGCAATTTTCCACATTGTCAGGTAGATGCCAGTGTTGTAAGTGTAATGGAACAGCTTGGTTAGGGGAGTGGCAAGTTCTGGAGCACAAGTCTTCAGTACTATTGCTGTAATGTTGTCAGGAGGATTGATGGCTTCGTAGTAACAGTGCTGGGGGAATGTAATCTAGAGGCCGGGACCAATGTTCTGGTGATGTGCATTCCGATCCCACCATGACATTTCAGGGGGTGGGTGGTATTTTAATTCAATTTGTGAAATTAAATCTGGAATAAAACGCTTTCCTCATTAATTATGGGCAGCACGGTTGCAAAGTAGTTAGCTTTGCTGCCTCACAGTGCCAGGGACCCAGGTCCGATTCCATCTTCAGGTGACTGTCTGTGTGGAGTTTGCACATTCACCCTGTGTCTGTGTGGGTTTCCTCCGGGTGTTCCGGGTTCCTCCCACAATCCAAAGATGTGTTGGTTACGTGGATTGGCCATTCTAAATTATCCCGTAGTGTCCAGGGGTGTGCAGGCTAGATGGGTGAGCCAAGGGAAATACAGGGATTGGGTGGGTCTGGGTAGAATGCTCTTTGGAGGTTTGGTGTGGACTCAATGGGCTGAATGGCCTGCTTCCACACTGTAGGGATTGAATGATTTTATTAACAATGATCGATGTAAACATCTATCTGGTTTACAGCTGCCTCCCAGAAACAATACTGCTGTCCTTTTCAAGTCTGGCCTATATTGTCACTCCTGACCCATAGTGATAATGGTTACTACCCCAGGGCAACTAGGGGAGGGCAACCTTTGCCAGTGGAGCTCACATCCTAAGGGTAACAAGAAGGGTCCAATATACTCACCTGTTTCTTCATATCACCTGAGTGAATCTGATAGAAGACAGGCCCTAGGATTAGGCCAAGATGGATCATCCACTCTGCATTTCTGGTTTGATTGCAGTCCCTATAAAGAGCCAATCTCAATTTTCCATTTCTCAAGCTCTGTAATTTCTTGTATTAGTGCTTCAGATATGTTTCTTTTCTTTTTCATCAACTGAGGATTTCCTCCCCACTAATAGTTAACAGAGCCTCGATTGTATCCGTCCTTTTTCACCATCTGCTGTCACCCCTTCCCCTTTCTCCCAGAATCATCATAGTGACTCCCCTTTGATCCAACCCAGCAACCTTCATACTCATCCTCCAACAGTTCCCATCACCTCCAACAGGATCGTGCTGCCAAACACATCTCCCCCTCCTCCCCTTTCCATATTCAAAGGGGACTCTGCACACAGGTCAGTCACTGATCTACTATTCAGTCACCTCCAATTTGCTGTCTCCTACCTCTGACATCTTTCTATGAAAGAATTGAAAGGGTGCAACATTTTACACTCCCCACCCTCCTCCAGCTAAAACAAAGATTTATTTGTTCGGAAGAAGAGTCATACCTGGCTCAAAATGTTAACTGAGTTTCTCCAGTACTTTTTGTTTCTATTTCAGATTGCCAGTGTCCACAGTATTTTGCTTTGATTTGACATTTAGTTGTTCTTCCTTTATTTATTTTTATTTTCAACTCCTTTCTGAAGATGCAGTTATGCAAAATATTAATTTATAATATCATTGACTGGACACATAAATATCTTGGACTTTACGAAAAGAAAACTTTGCAAAGCAAAATACTGCAGCATTTATGTCATATGTACAAGAAACAAATTGCTTGGACTGAGACACCATTTTTGGAGCAAGTTTACATGACCCAGTTTGTAATTGGAAAAGGTATTAGATTTGAATGTAAAGTCAGCCCGAAGCAACCACTTTCTCTGAAATCATTTTCATCAAAGGATATGAGTTGTAAACCAAATGGAAAATCTGGAATGTTCCTAAATGAGAATTCCGAACCTACTATCACTGTCTCCAGAAAAGCTTCTGCAGCCAGTGGTAACTGAGACAGGAACACATCTCACTGCCAGCAGCTTGCATGCACAGTGACTTTACTCAAGCCAACATTTGGACAACGCGTCACATTAGTTTTTTTCTCCCCCCCTGCCCCATAGATTTAACTGTTATTTGTCCAAAGTCATTACTCTGTGGAGTTTTATTTCAGGTTTGGAAATTGTGTGATTGTGACTTTTCAAGACTAATTGTATATATTTGCACAGTTTAAATCTTTTGGTAATAATCTTGATTTGAATAAATGTTGTCTTTAATAAGCTAATTCATTATTTGTTATTACAGGAATTCAGCTCCCTTGTTTCTGACACTGAGCTTTGTACAGTCATAAATATCTATACAAAACTATTGATAATCGGCGATTAAGCTGACCATTTTAAATTCAAACTTTGTTCTGGCTTCTGGTGGAGTGGGCCATGTCTCTACAAGAATGTAGCACAGCTCTGTAAGAAGTGTCACACATTGCCAGATTGTGGGGAACTCCTGAACTGCAGTAAAACCTGCAGCCCTGATTCCAATACAACCTTCTGGGAAACTGCTTAGTCATGAATTGGTCGAGTGTGTGGGGCCCTGGACGAGTTTCTCAGAGAGGCCACTCTCTGGGATGAGAATCATTACTGCCAAGGCAGTTGAGAAGTTAACCCATTACATGCCTATTTTTTATGTCTATTGTTTTCCAGAAAGTTATGGGTAATCTGGATAACACCCAATCAAAATCCTAGTAGCAGGCAATTCAGAAGGCATAAGATTATTTGAGTTACTAAGCAAGGATGACTCACTGCAGGTAAGACCACAGATAGGTAGGGAAACTAAAACCGTATGTGATACACTAAAACAAAACTTGCCATGGAAGGAATGCAGTGGAGGGTCACTTGGGTGATACCAGGGGTCATAGTGTGGAAACAGGACAGTGGACCCATACCAACCCTCCAAAGAGCATTCCAACCAGACCTCTCCATAACCCTGAACTTCCCATGACTAACCCACACATCCCTGCACCCTACAGGGTAATTTAGCACTTAACCTGCACATAACTGCGAGAGGAAAGCAGAACACCTGGAAGAAACCCACGCAGACACGGGGAGAATATGCAAATTCCACACAGACAGTCGCCCAAGGGCAGAATTGAACCTGGGTCCCTGACACTGTGAGGCAGCTATGCTAGCCACTGAGCCATTATACCGTCCTATCCCCAATAACTATCTTCTGAGGGTAGATTGGTTGGACAGGGCCTACCTTCACTGGTATTTAGAAGGATGAGTGGGATCCGATTGAAATATAGGCAATTAGGGATGAACAGACTCGATACAGGGAGGATGCTTTCCCTGGCTGGGGAGTCTAGAGCCAGGGGATACAGTCTCAGGATATGGGGTCGACCTTTTAGGATTGAGATGAGAAAAAAATGCCTTCACTCAGGTTGTAGTGAACCTGCAGAATTCTCTACCACAGAAGAATGTGGAGGCCAAATCACTATTCAAGAAAGAGATAGGTATCGAATTTCAAGGCACCAAGCGGGAATATTTCAAGGCACCAAGTGAGATAAAGAATCAGCCATGGCCGTACTGAATGGAAGCACAGTCTCAAAGGGCTGAATGTGTGGTTCTGAAAAAGCACAGCAGGTCAGAGAGCAACCCAGGAGCAGGAGAATTGACATTTTAAAAGGGAAGACACCAAATAGGAATTATGTCCGAAACGTCAATTCTCCCACTCCTCGAATGCTGCCTGACCTGCTGTGCTTTTCCAGCACCACACTCTCAACTCTTGAGTCCTCACTTTCTCAAAGGGCTGAATGGCCTCCTCTCGTTCCAGTTTTGATGGTGCTACACCCACATTCAGAAGGGACTTTAAAGTGTTACTATCAGACTTCAATATGATCATCAGGCCGTGGGGTAAAGGGCCAGTATCTCTCTGGTTTTACAACTCAGGGTTCACTCAACGAGGGTACCCCTTTTCAGTCCATTTGAATTAGATTCTGGAGTGGGGTCCTCTGAAACTAATCAAGGGGAAGGTTTTCGTAGCTAGGCCGGGGTTGGGGGGTGGTGGGGGGGTCCTCCTATGTTAGATGACATCGTTGTGTTCCGGGAGCTGCTCCACGATCCAGGAACATCAAATTACAGAACAGAAAGGTGACCTGACGGAACTGTAGGTATCATTGAGAGGAAACTGCCAGGACAAAGTAGGATGAATAACCAACCATACATTATGTGGATGTAAGACAATCCACTTACGAAACAGCACCCTTAATATTTAGCTCCAGGAAAAGTGCAGATATTCCTACACACACTGGAAAACAACCCAATGGAATGCAGCCTAAACACCTAGAATGCTTGGACATAAAGCTGATGGTTTTCCCAAGTCCTGCTTGTTACATGGAGAGGGCATATTAATAACCAGAGTAGACCCCAACACAATTCCTCAGCTGGAAGAATATACTGAAGGTGTAGGAAGGGCCATATTTATAACTAAAATAGATTTTCTCAAGAGATACTGACAGGGTCCCTTAACACTCCAAGCTAAAGAAGTCTTGGCCTTGGTCTCCCCAGGCAGTCTTTTCCAAAGCCACGTTATGCTTTTCAGAAGAAGAAATTTTCCAACGACTTTCCAGAGGCTAATGGAACAAATAGTGGCAGGTGTTCCCAATTGTGTAATTCAGCTGGAAGGCTTTTCTGAAAGTTTATAGTCAGGGAAAAACTGAGGGCAAACATAGGGTCAGGGATGGGTGTTGCTGGATCAGCACTAAATTAGGAATGATGATGTTTTTGGAGAAGTGTGATAAGTTGGTACTGAATGTTAGCTTTGTAGCCATTCCACCGATGGACTTGTTAGAGAAAAAAAAACAATACTAAGATAGTGTGGTCAGGAGATGGCCAGCATCTTTTAAGAGACTGAAAGCTTCTTACTCAACAAACCCGTGCTGTGTGCCCTGAATTTATATGAACCATTCATGGTGGTTACTATTGATACTGTCGGTTTGGGGATAGGTGTTGTCCTGCTCCTTTGGAGATGGGTTAGATTTAGAGAGGCCAGTGAGAGACTTCTTCAAACTGTTAAATCAACACCAAAAGAGATATTCCACTGTGAAAAAGGAAACCTGAGGCGATGAAATGTTTTGAACCCTATTGGCTCCTGCAATACATGGAGACCCTAGAATAGGGCCCAGGCCATAGTAACAGAGGAGGAAACTCAGTCATAAGAAGAATTTAAAATTGATAAGGAGAAGCTTTTGGTAAGCTATTGGTATTTAAAGTTGCTAAGGCACTGGGGCTGAATGATAGATGTCCAATGAAATTGGTAGAAGTGAAAGTGGAAATTGCAGGGGCACTGATAGTTATCTTTCAGTCTTCCCTCCAGCCCCTGTTTGATACAGCACCACACAACAGACGTGTTGGAAAGTCACAGATCATGGTATTAAAGGGACAGTAACAACATGGATCCAACATTGGCTGAGTGACAGGAATCAGAGAGTATGGTCAGTGGATATTTCTCGGGCTGGATGAAGGTTTGTATTGAAGTTCACTCGGGTGGAGGGTGGGTATTGGGACCCTCACTCTTCCTGGTATTTATAAGCGATCCACTTTCATGCATCACTGAGAGCTATCAATTCCCACATAAATTTTCACACATTTACAATTCAAAGGAAGCCAAATGCTTACTTTGCATCTGAATCATTGCGAATCAAAATCTGTTTGACATACTCCTTGTGAGTTCACCTTGTTATACAAATCAGTCAAAATATCCTGGGGAATCGCAAATAACAGTGTAATGATCCGAGGGTGCATAAGTTGCATTATGGGTTGTCAGGTGGAGAGGGACCAGCTACCACTTTTCTGTCTGTGTGTGCACAGAACCATCGAGAATACAACAAAGGGACTGGCTGCTCTTTGTTAGTATCCACTTAATTGTTGAATTAATTCAATTCCCGGGGCATTTCCTTTTCATTCCCTTGTATCTGGATTGACTGGGATGTTGCCTGTACAGTCCCGGCATACAGAATGTGGTCTTGCTTTCTTCTGAGGCAGGTTGCACCCCCAATGCACCTGGGGGTTCACATCTCTCGTGTGGGACAGTGAGTTTTATGTAACTGACTGTTATGAGCCAGACCAAACTCCTTCAAAATACATTCAGAAGATCGCGAAGAGCCTAACTTTGTCTCATTTTAAAGGTGTGTTCAGGATACAATTTGATTGGTCAAATGATGTTAAAGCAAAACACATTTTATTCATAATAATTGTTAAAATACAACAAAAGAAATTGGAATGTCTTAACTCTATTGAAAACTAAACTGAATAATAGATTATTAAATGCTCATCATCGTCACCATCATAGACAGTCCCTCGCAGATGAGGAAGACACTGTTTCACTCTCAGGGTGAGTCTGTAGGTGGCTGTACAGACTGATATGGCTACCACAAACACTGTCACACTTGGGGCAGATGGTGGTTGCGAGAAGGGGTGTGTGGGGGCATTGATGTAGCTCCTTTCGCTGTTCTTGCCTGGCTTCCATTTTTTCTACTCATAAACACACATGGCAAAAGGCAAGTTCAGTAAGATAGATTATCTCACAGGTAACTCTCCAGTCCAGGAGAAAAAACATCAAGGGAAAACTGTGTGTGTGAGAGAGAGAGAGAAGCAGGGAGAGATGTACTGCAGCTTCCAAACCTAGCTTCAAGATCCCAGCAACTGCTACTGAAAAACTCAAACTAAAAATCTTGGTTCTATGGGAGCTTGACCCCACCCATTCAGGCTGCTTCTATTGTTGCAACTTTAAAAAAAAACAATGCCTCACAAGCTCTTTATTGGAGTCAAATAGATAGTTCTATCTTAAAAGCTATCTTAAAAAAAAAGAAATGAGGACAAAATACACCTCTTAAAGCCATAATATCATCACACTGACACATGACAGGGACATTAGTCCTAGAAAGACACCAGCCTAGAATGAGAATGTGATGACTTTGCACTGTGAGCTGGATTTGAGAACTCAGGAGCTGCACATGTAAATAAAGGAGTGTTTAAACACATTATGAATTGAAGAGTGTCACTAAGTGAAAAAAGGAGCAAATAGTTTCAGGGACAGTGGATGTACAGACACCGAGAGCTGGACAGATACCCAGAGTCTGGAACCTAAAGTATATTGACAGCTCAGGAACAAACTTCCCAGAGTGAGGGTCTGAAATTAAAACATAGTCCAAGGGACAGCATCAGAAAAGGGAAGACACCCTTCGAAGTGGCTTCACAGGTAGATGGGGCAGGGGAGGGTGAAGAAGGCATTTGGCACACTTGCCTTCATTGCTCAAAGCATCGAGTCGAGAAATTGATGTTGCAGCCGTACAAGACATTGGTGAGGCCATTTTTGGGGTACTGCCTATGGTTCTGGTCGCCCTGCTGTATGAAGGATATTATTAAACTGGAGGGAATGCGGAAAAGATTTACAAGGATGTTACCGAGACTGGAGAGTTTGAGTTATAAGGAAGAGGCAGGATAGGCTGGGGCATTCTTAATTGGAGTGTAGGAGTTGACCTTACAGAGATTTACAAAATCACGAGGGGAGGTCAAAACTAGGGGTATAATTTTAAGGTGAGAGGGGAAAAACTTAAAAGGGACCTGAGGGCAACATCTTTGCACAGAGGGTGGTGCACGTATGGAATGAACTGCCAGAAGAGGTGGTAAGTGCAGGTAAAATTACAACATTTAAAAGACATTTGGATAGGTACATAAATGGGAAAGGTTCAGAAGGAAATGGTCCATATGCAGGCAAATGAGACTAGTTTATTGGGAAACTTGATTGGCATGGACGAATTGGTCTGAAGGGTCTGTTTCCATGTTGTCTGACTCTATGACAGAATTTAGGAATCAAACATTCGAAAAGGAGACTCTGAAGGCAGGGATTCTTTTTTTTTAAGATTACCTACAGTGACACCGATTACAAGGATGCAGAGAGGGAAGGAGCCTGAGGGTGGGGATAAACAATTTGGGAAGAATTTGAAGCCAAGTTATGAGGCTGCAACACTCTGGAGTGGGAACATGCAGAACAGTAGTCAGATGTGATAGCCCAGAGGGATGGAAACTCCAACACAGACCTCACCAATAACCTCAACAGTATGATAATATGGAGGTCACACAGCAAGGCCAGAGTGGGAGCTCAGGAAGCAGCAGATTTGGTGGTAGGAACAACTTCAGTCTTAAGGAACCTCACCATCAAGTCAGCATGTTCTATATACTTACGTCCAGCAGCCGATGATGTTCTGGTAAGGCAAAACATGAAAGAAAGTAATACAGAGTATGAGACATTGAATAAAACATTTGATGTCTGCTTTAGCTCCAAAAGAAATTTAGTGACAGAATGAGTGAGATTTAGTTAGCTAGCTCAACATTTGGGAGAATCTATCAAAGCCTTTTTATTGGCTGTATATGGTCGAGCAAGTTAGAAACAGAAAATAGGACCAGGAGTAGGCCATTCAGCCCTTCAAGCCTGGTCCGCCATTCAACATAATCGTCCAGCTCCCCTGTACCTGCTTTCACCCCTGTGCTCTTTGAGCTCTTTCGTCCTAAGAACCGGATCTGACTCCATCCTGAAAACATTCAATGTTTTGGCCTCAACTGCTTTCAGTGACAATGAATTCCATAGGCTCACCATTGTCTGGGTGAAGACATTGCTCCTTATCACAGTCCTACATGGCCTACCCCTGTATCTTTAGACTGTGTCCACTGATTCCAGACTCTTCAGTCATTGGGAACATCCTTCCTCCTATCTTGTCCTGTTAGAATCTTATAGGTTTCTATGAGATCCCCTCATTCTGCTGAATGCCAGTGAATATGCTCCAGCACTTTAAAGGTTGAATTAATTTAAGATTATAAAGTAGTCAGTGTGAGGGATGAGAAATTATCAGACTTTCTTCAATTCAAGGAGGAGTTTTGATTGTGGACTGAAGTGATAAAAGTTTTAATAAAACAAGGATTGTTGGAGGATTCCGGCATGTTTTATGTTAGAAGAAAGTAACATGTCACTCATTGTAAGCACTGTTTACACAGCTGCTGGTTCAGGCAGTAGGAGGGGAAGGTGTAGATGAGCTGGAGCTAGGTGTGCAGAGGTGAAGATTTGCCCAGCAGCAAGTTGCTCATTGGTCTGTGGACTAGAGACCTATCATCCATGAGAAAGGAATTCTGCCTACCAACAACAATGTGATTGGTTGTCAGGTAGCTGAACAGTTTGGGGCTGGGAACAAGATGGGGAGAGGCTATTGGTTCTCCACCAGCCCAGGAGCCCTTTCTCTCTCTCTTTTTCTGTTTTCTGCAGCACAAGCCCACAATCAGCATGAAGAAAATCTTTTTTTTTCCTTCAGCAGTTACATAAACTGTGACTTTTAATCGATAAGCCAAAGACCTTCATAAGTGTGAACCAGTCACTCTGTGCTGAAATTGTGTTGCTAGAAAAACGCAGCAGGTCAGGCAGCATCCAAGGAACAGGAGAATCGACATTTCGGGCATAAGCCCTTCTTCAGGAATGAGGAAAGTGTGTCCAGCAGGCTAAGATAAAAGGTAGGGAGGAGAGACTTGGGGGAGGGACGTTGGGAATGCGATAGGTGGAAGGAGGTCAAGGTGAGGGCGATAGGCCGGAGTGGGGTGGGGGCGGAGAGGTCAGGAAGAAGATTGCAGGTTAGGAAGGCAGTGCTGAGTTCGAGGGATTTGACTGAGACAAGGTGGGGGGAGGGGAAATGAGGAAACTGGAGAAATCTGAGTTCATCCCTTGCGATTGGAGGGTTCCTAGGCGGAAGATGAGGCGTTCTTTCTCCAACCGTCATGTTGCTATGGTCTGGAGATGGAGGAGTCCAAGGACCTGCATGTCCTTGATGGAGTGGGAGGGGGAGTTGAAGTGTTGAGCTACGGGGTGGTTGGGTTGGTTGGTCCGGGTGTCCCAGAGGTGTTCTCTGAAACGTTCTGCAAGTAGGCGGCCTGTCATTCTGTGCCTAATGAAAACTGGTGAAAGCATCTGGAGAAGGACGATCAAGAAGTAGTTTTCTGATCAACACTGAAGTCATCCCTAGACTAGAGTGGTGCTGGAAAAGCACAGCAGGTCAGGCAGCATCTGAGAGCAGGAAAATCAACATTTTGGGCAAAAGCCCTTCATCCCACACAGCAATCTCTTTCTCAGTGTCCCCTCCGCCCACAATACCGATGTCTTTTCCTGGCAGTGTCTGTGAATGTAAGGGGGAATTTATAAGGGGATTAGAGAGTTAATATATACTAACTATTGTTTACCTGTAGCCAGAAGTCTAACTCCTCATAATAAAGAACAATTCATGTTAAATTCAGAAGCATGGTCTTTTCTTTTTGTCAACTTGGGTATAGAAGTTGGGTAATTTGGGAATTCTGCATCCTTCACATAAAAATATTAAATTTTGGAATGATTCTGTATAGCTGGCCTTGATTTCCACTGCATTAACTACCCTAGTGAGGTGTAATGCAGTTCAATTTTGATAATTGTCAGATGTACTGAGATACAGTGAAATATGTTGTTTTGCACACTAACCAGGTAAATCATACCTTACATAAGTACATCACAGTAATAGAACAGAATTCTGAATATAGTGTTCCAGCTATAGAGAAGGTGTCGAGAAAGATCAACTCTAATAAGTGAGACTTTTTTTCATAAGTCTGATAACAGCGGGGAAGAAGCTGTTCTTAAATCTGTTAGTACAGATTCAAACTTCTGTGTCTTCTGCCTGATGGAAGACAGTACAATGGGGAGTGGGTGGGCTCTTTCATTATGTTAGCTGCGTTCCTGAGGCAGGGGCACTATAGACAGAGACAGTGGATGGACTGGGCTGTGTTCACAGCTTTCTGTAATTTCTTGTGGTCTTAGGTAGAGCAGTTGCCTAACAAGCTGTGATACATCCAAATAGGGTGCTTTGTATGGTTCATCTATAAAAATTGATAAGAGTCACTTTAAACATGTTGAATTTCCTTAAACTTCTGAGGAAGTAGAGGCATTGATATGCTTTCTTGACTGTATTCACTATGCAGGTAGGAATCAAGGCCCAAAATCAGTCAAAACTGCAAAGAAACATTGAGGATTTTACAACCTAGAAAGCACACCAACTGTCACATGGTTAGGCCCTCCCCCGCCCCAAACCCTGTCAAAACACCAAAGGGATCACAATCCACATCATCGGCCATATTAGATTGAACAAGACATGGCTCCAAATGGAATCACAATCTCAATGTATGGCCAACAGGGGGAGCAACGTGCCATAAATATGGCCAGCCACACCACCTCAGAGAATATTGTAAGTTAACAGCACCTTTTATCATCTCAAAAACAAAGACAAAAATCCTGCAAAAAGAACATTGCCAGAGAAATTGAAATATTGTGATGACAAAAGTTCAATAAATTAAAAGTACAGGGCAAAGGATGAAGAAAACATTTCTCAGGAAGGTCAAAGAGTGTCAAAACAGATTCATCAACGTGAAGGTACAAGGGTTTGAAATTGAATTTAAACTCAATACCAGCAAATGTAGAATTCCAAGGATCAGGGAGTGCCAATCATCAGATGCATGGACAAATCACCACAAAACTTAGTAACAGGGGATGAAATGTCAATGAAATATTAGACAAATTGAGTAATGAGCATACCCCATTATTCAGCAGAAAGCATTTGTTCATTAGCTTTGGAGAGTGGATATAATTCTTCGGAAGGAAGGCAGTGAGAACACTCCTGCAGCGATGTCCTGGAGCTGAGATGACTGATTCACAACAACCACAACCGTCTTCCGAAAGTCAGGTATGACTCCAACCAGTGGAGAGTTTGCACCCTGATGCTCATTGAATACAGTTTTATTAGGGCTCCTTGAGGCCACACTCAGCCAAATGCAGCCTTGATGTCAAGGGCTGTCACACTCACCTCACCTCTGGAACGCAGCTCTTTTGTCCATGTTTGAACCAAGGTCGTAATGAGGTCAGGAGCTTAGTGGGCCTGTCAGAACCCAAACTGGGCATCACTGAGCAGGTTATTGCTGAGCAGGTGCTGCCTTATAGCACTGCTGATGACACATTGCATCACTTTACTGATGATCGAGAGAAGACTAATGGAGTGGTAATTGGTCGGGTTGGATTTGTCCTGCATTTTTGTGTGCAGGACATACCTAGGCAATTTGCCACATTTTTGGGTAGATACCAGTGTTGTGACTGGAAGAGCTTCGCTAGGGGAGTTCTAAAGCTCACATCTTCAGCACTATTGCTGGAATATTGTCAGGGCCCATTGCCTTTGCAGTATCCTGTGCCTCTAACCATTTCTTGATGACATATGGAGTGAATTGAATAGGGCCGAAGACTGGCATCTGTGATGTTGGGGACTCCTGGAGGAGACTGAGATGGATCATCCACTTGGCAATTCTGGCTGAAGATCGTTGCGAATGCTTCAGCCTCATCTTTTGCACTGATGAGCTGGGCTCTTCCATCATTGAGGATGGGGATATTTGTGGAGCCTCCTCTTCCTGTGAGTTGTTTAATTGTTCACCACAATTCCTGATTGGGTGTGGTAGGACTGCAGAGCTAAGATCTGATCCGTTGGTTGTGGGATGACTTCACTTTATCTATCACTTGCTGCTTATGAGATTTGGAATCAAGTGGTCCTGCCAGGTTGACACAGCATTGTTAGATATGGCCGGTGCTGCGGCTGGCATGTCCATGGAAGGAGACAGAGGGTAGTAGTTGATGGTATAGGTTCATCTTGGAGCGCAGTTACTAGCGGTGTTCCACAAGGATCTGTTTTGGGACCATTGCTGTTTGTCATTTTTATAAATGACCTGGAGGAGGGGCTTGAAGGCTGGGTGAGCAAGTTTGCGGATGACACGAAAGTCGGTGGAGTTGTGGACAGCGAAGAAGGATGTGGCAGGTTACAGCGGGATATAGATAAGTTGCAGAGCTGGGCAGTAAGGTGGCAAATGGAATTCAATGGAGCTAAGTGTGAAGTCATTCACTTTGGTAGGAGTAACAAGAAGATGGATTACTGGGCTAATGGTAGACTACTTGGTAGTGTGGATGAGCAGAGGGAACTTGGTGTCCATGTACACAGATCTTTGAAAGTTGCCACCCAGGGAAATAGTGCTGTGAAGAAGGCATATGGTGTACTGGGCTTTATTGGTAGAGGAATTGAGTTCTGGAGTCCTGAGGTCATGTTGCAGTTGTATAAGACTCTGGTGCGGCCTCATCTGGAGTATTGTGTGCAGTTTTGGTCGCCATACTATAGGAAGGATGTGGAGGCATTGGAACGGGTGCAGAGGAGGTTTACCAGGATGTTGCCTGGCATGGTAGGAAGATCGTTTGAGGAAAGGCTGAGGCACTTGGGGCTTTTCTCATTGGAGAAAAGAAGGTTTAGGGGAGATTTGATAGAGGTGTACAAGATGATTAGGGGTTTAGATAGGGTTGACCGTGAGAACCTTTTTCCGCGTATGGAGTCAGCTGTTACTAGGGGACACAGCTTTAAATTAAGGGGTGGTAGGTATAGGACAGATGTTAGGGATAGATTTTTTACTCAGCGGGTTGTGAGTTCATGGAATGCCCTGCCAGTAGCAGTGGTGGACTCTCCCTCTTTATGGTCATTTAAGCGGGCATTGGACAAGCATATGGAGGTTATTGGGATAGTGTAGGTTAGGTAGGCTTCGGTCAGCGCAACATCGAGGGCCGAAGGGCCTGTACTGCGCTGTATTTTCATCTGCACTCTCCATTAAACCAGGGTTGATCCTCTGTCTGGATGGTATTGGTTGGGTGGGGAATATGCAGGGCCATGAGGTTACAAATTGTGTGGAGTACAAGTCTTCTGCTGTTAGTGGCCCATAGTGCCTCATGGATGCCCAGTCTCGAGCTGTTAGATCTGTTCGAAGTCTGTCCCATTTAGCACGGTGATTGTGCCACACATTACGGTGGAGGGTAGTCTCAAGGTGATGTTGGGACTGACTCGGCAGGACTTCATTCAACACTGCCTCAGTGATTGGATAACGAAAAGGACCATATTTGTGCTGTTAAAATTCCTGGATGGATTTGTCTCAGCCAAATTCAAGAGTGAGGATTTTGGGAAGTCCACTTTGGTGGCAGGTATCAGCTGGGTGACCCAGATGAACCAGTTCCCTGGAGCATAGCCTCCAGACAAAGTTAACCTCTCAAAGAAGGTAAAACAAGTTCAAGAGAAGCCACGGAGGAATAAAAATACTCACGACAACTTTAAAGGCAGCAGAAAGGGCTGCTGTTAAAGCAACAGGAAGTTAAGAAACCACAATCATCAGAAAAACAGGTCAGTCTGAGGTTGTCAGAAAGTCTGCAGAAACAGTCAGGAGGAACAGGGAAACAGGCCGAGGAATAAGACTAAGTCTGATAATCACAGAATGTGGGACAGCCGGACTGACACCTCATCAGACAGAGAACAGAATGGTGCATCAAACCCAGGAACAGTACAATACAGTGATCCCCAGAATCCGATCGGGACATTTTGTCTGGATAGAGTTCTGGATCATCTCTATTTGTAAGATTCAGACTTTACAGGATAGCTGGAGCAGGTGATAATGGTAAGAATTATGTAAGTTGTTGTATAAACTATGTTAGGAAGTCAAAGCAAACTACTACAAGAATGTAGAGGGAATTCCCATGGGGAGATCTGGTATTATGCGATTCCTCCAAATTGTTGTCACCATAAAATTGATCTCAGAAAGTGGACTGAGGGTGCAAGCAGAGAGAGACAGAGAGAGAGAGACACAGAGAGAGTGAGAAAGAGGTCCTAGATACTGCACTAGAGAGAACTGGACTTGAAAACCTCCAGTGCACAGAAGTTAATGAAGGAGAGGGCAGGGCTCCGGCTCCAAGGAATGGAGCTTACTGTGCGGGCTGAAAACAATGGCTTCCCAACAATGACATGAAGGAAATGTCAGAACTAGCTGTCAGATATACATTCCCGATATAGAGCAAGAGATGAGCGAGGTCATGGGAAGGACTGACTGGACGATGTGCTCTCTGACCCTTGGATACTAACTGGATAACGTGTTCTCTGACCCCTGTGTACTAACTAGATGATTATGCCCTCTAACCCTAGGTAGTAAGTGGATGATGTGTCCTCTCACCCCTGGGTACTAACTGGATTTTGTGCCCTCTGACCCCAGGTAATGACTGGATAATATGCCTTCTGACCCCTGATGTACCCCTGATGTACCCCTGACCCCTGGGTACTAATACAGCACAGTACAGGCCCTTCGGCCCTCGATGTTGCGCTGACCGAAGCCTACCTAACCTACACTAGCCCAATAACCTCCATATGCTTGTCCAATGCCCGCTTAAATGACCATAAAGAGGGAGAGTCCACCACTGCTACTGGCAGGGCATTCCATGAACTCACAACCCGCTGAGTAAAAAATCTACCCCTAACATCTGTCCTATACCTACCACCCCTTAATTTAAAGCTGTGTCCCCTAGTACTAATGGACGATGTGCTCTCTGACCCCTGTTCTTCAACATACCTCCATATTGCCTTACCCATCCATTCCAGCACCACCGGCCTCGGGGAAACTCAAGACGGGCAACAAATGCTGGGCCGGCCAGTGACACACAATATAGTGAATCAATACCGAAAGACTTAACCCAACAACGCAGTGCAGTGTACAAGAGCAACCCCAGTGATTTAGAAAAACCACATCGACACATGATGATGCACCACAGCCGTTGTAAAATGCGAAAAACATTGAAGAGATCAGGCAATGTCAAAAAGATAGGGTGGTGAGGCGTGGGTGTTATTGAGAGACTGAGCTGTCATCCTGGGACCAGTTACCTCAGCCTGCAGTACACCACCGCCATGTGGGCGCTTGTTTCAATCTGTCTACTGTCGGTTTTAATTTGCATTTCACTTTACATGCTGCTTGTTTTTATTTGACTCAGGAGTGAGTTATAAAAGAACAGTGACACTATTTTTTAAACTCCTTCCTGGAATTATACCCTGAGCAAGAGCGTGTGTGCCGGTAGTGTGCAGTCAGACTCGATCAACAGTCACCGCTAGCGTCCACGGATTTCATTGAGAATGGCAACAGAGGCAGCTCCTTCCTTGTCTGAGATTGTGGTCAAACCCTCCCTGGTTAACGGGGAGAAATTCATTAAATGGGACGATGTAAGTTGGCGTTGTAATTGACGGTGTGATTGAGCCAGGAAACAGAGCTGGAAATTCTCTGGGTTTTGCTGCACCTTTTTGAACAGGCAGTTACTGTTGAACCCAGCAGCAATGTTGGTAAAAGCAGGTCAGGCAGGGAACTGTGCTAAGGCGTGATCAAATACAGAGAGCTGTGCGGGCAAGTGGTTATGCTGCTGGTCAATAAGAGAGCTATGGTGGAAAACACCAAGGGTTAGAGAGGAGCAGGTAGGAGCAGGAGGGAGTATGGTCAGTAAAGGATGGTATGGTCAGTGAGGAACAGTGTGGTCAGTGAAGAATAGTGTGGTCAGTGAAGGATGGTATGGTCAATGAAGTATGGTGTAGTCAGTGAGGAACAAGTCAGTAAGGAACAGTGTGGCCAGTTCCCTTTAGCTCTGCAATGTGTTAATCTTTGTCAGACAGAGACCCCTTTCTCCCATATGTTGAAGTGTTATTCCTTGTTTCTCTATTGTTTCTTTATCATTCACCTTAACTTGGTGATGCTTGCTTTGTAATCTTTATACCAATGGAATACTGTCCTTTTTTGGAAGATCTAACACAGGAGAGAAGTATACAGTAAATGGCAGAACCCCTAGTAGCATCAGCATACAGAAGGATCTAGGTGTATACCTCCACAGTTCCCTGAAAGTGGCAATGCAGGTGGATAAGGTGGTTAAAAAGGCAGATGCCTTCATTAGTCAGGGCATAGAGTATAAAAATTGGCGAGTCATACTGTAGCAGAGAACTTTAGCTACATTTGCAATATTGTGTAGAGTTCTGGTTGCCACACTACCAGACGGATGTGGGGGCTTTGGACAGAGTACAGAGATGGCTTACTGGGATGTTGTCTGGTTTGGAGGGTATTTGTGAGGGAAGATTGGACAAACCTGGTTTGTTTTCACTTTAATGTTGAAGGATGAGGGACGAGCTAATAGAAGTTTACAAAATTATGAAAGCACGGGTAGAATGGATAGTCAGACTCCTTTTCTCAGGGTAGAAATGTCAAACACTAGGGCACATAGGTTTAAGGCGAAAGGGGGAGAATTTAAAGGAGATGTGAGAGGCAAGTTTTTTTTTTATCATGATCTGCCAGAGGAAGTGGTACAATTGCAACATTTAAAAGGCATTTGGATGGGTATATGATTAGGAGGGATATGGGCCGGGTGCTGGCAGGTGGGACTAGATTGGGTTGGGATATCTGGTCGGCATGGACGGGTTGGACTGAAGGGTCTGTTTCCATGCTGTACATCTCTATGACTCAATGACAGAAGGTGGTGAGTGCCTGGAATGCATTGCACGAGGACGTTGTGGCGTTGGATGCAAGAGCAGCGTTTAAGGGGCATCTGGGCAGTTGCATGAACAGGCAGGGAATAGAGAGAGATATGGACAAAAGCTTTTTAGTTTCAAAAGGCATTGTGTGTTGGTGCAGCCTGGGTGGGTCAAAGGAGCTGTTCTTTGTTCTATCTACACTGTCCAGTCCACTCATCAGTTTATAAACCTCCACCGAATAGCCCCCCCCCACCCCCAATCTTCTCTTATCCAGGGCAAACAGTCTCAACCTCTCCAAACTAACAGTATAAGGAAACCCCTTCAACCCTGGGATCGCTCCTGTGACTCTTTTCTGTGCCCTCTCAGACGTTCCCTTGTCTTTCCGAAACTACGATGACCCAGACTGGATGCAGTGCTCTAAATGAGGTGGAATCGGATCTCAGTTTAACATGACTCCTTGTTCTTGCACTCATAGTGGGGAGTGGGTTCAGTTGCATGGGAGGAGGGTGAGGGCTCAGCAGAGGTTACTGAAGTTTCCAGAACAAGTTATAGGACAGAGAGTGTGAAAAGGATCAGGAATCTAACTTCAGACACAGCAGGTAAGGGGACAACTATGGCAAGGGGGTCAGTCGTTTCAGGATTGAGGGCATCCTACATAAACGCACATAATATATGAAACAAGGTAAATAAGCTTGTGGTGTGGTGCTGGAAAAAACACAGCAGGTCAGGCAGCATCTGGGGAGCAAGAGAGTTGACGTTTCAGGCATAAGGCTTCGTCAGGATCCTGATCAAGGGTTATGCCTAAAACATCGACTCTCCTGTTCCTCAGATTCAGCCTGACCTACTGTGCTTATTCCAGCACCACACTGACTCCCCAGCATCTGCTGTCCTCACTCTCTCCTAAATGAGCTTGCAGCACAGATCGAAACTGGTAGGTACGATGTTTGGGGGGGTATCACAGAAATGTGGCTATGAGGGGATCACAGCTGAGAATTAAATATCCAAGCATACACGTCCTATCGACAGGTCAGGTAAATGAGCAGATGGGGGTGTGGAGTTACCTTGTTAGTTAGAAATGGAACTAAATCGATTGCACGAGTGATATAGAGTTGGAAGTCGTAGAATCTACGTGGGTGGAATTGAGGAACCACGATGGGAATTGTGTCCAGCCAGTCAAAATGTGGGGATGAAAATAAAAGGAAGAAAATAAATCAGGAATTTGAAAAGGTGTGTAAGAAATCGTGGGGGACTTCAATTTGCAGGTGATGTGGGAAAAATAGGTTGGTAATGGATCCCAAGCAAAGGAATTTGTGGAATATCTTTGAGATGGTTTTTTTGGAACAATTAGTGGTTGAGCCCAGTGGGGAACATGCAGTTCTGGATTCGGCAATGCCCTGATTAATAAAGCCCAGGGTACTGCATGTTTTGTGAACCATACTCTCAACTTGCCCTATCAATGAATCACGAACACAGTCAGTTTCCCTGTTCCTGTTCTCTGTCTGTCATTTTGCCTTCCATCTTTGTGTGATCTCTCCCCATTCTTTCTTTGAAAATGCATTGCTTCACAATTCTCTGCGTTAAAGTTTATCTTCCACTCCTCTGCCTATATTTCCAAGTTTCATGCCATCTGAAAATGTTGGAGTCACGGCCCCATACACTCAAATCGAGGTATCGAGGTCATCAGCATATCTCAGGAAGAGCAGGGGGCTCTAACACTGATCCCTGATCAACCCACTTCCAGTCCAAAAAGGGATCCGTTAACTCCCCTCTGATTCCTCAGACAACCTTGCGTCCATGTCACTATTATCCACTTCAATCCAGGAGCTCTAGTTAGACTCGTAACCCTGGTGTATTGCATGACATCTAAAGCTTTGTGCAAATCTGTGTGTGCCACATAGTCCTTATCCACCTTCTCTGTTACTTCATTGTAAGCGAATCAGCAGAGCAAGGTTAACCTTTCATCAATCTGCAATGATTTCCCTTCATTAACCCAGACTTGTCTAAGTGACTGTTTTTGTTCTGCCTGAGTTTAATGTCTCTAAACAGTTCCCCACCAAGGAGACTAAGTCACTGGGGTTACCCATACACACTTTATGAATAATGGTATGAGACTTGCAAATCTCCAGACCCCCTGTAGTCTTGGACGATTGTAAGATCGTGAGCTAGTACCTGTGCCTCCACAACTTCTGCCCCTCAATGGGTGCACCTCCTTCTTGCTAATGTGTTCCTCCACACCTTTCCCACTGGATGTGGGCCTGTGGGATGGTCAGAGCGATGCCATGGAGCCGCTCCCTGTGTTGCTTAGCTCCTAATCCCTCCTCCGGTGTCTAATCTATTTGGAAATCGCAGGAGATGCAGCAGTTCTAGCAGGGAGGCCTGATTGTGAGCTGGTTATTTTCACACTGATGCTGTTTTATTATATTATCCCCTCAGGATACAGGAGTTGGATCACCAGTGGTTCTACGCATTGATTCCCATGGACACTTCCTGTACTGGACCTACCAGAACAAGGTAAGGAGAAGGTTCCACATCTTCACATTTCCCTCCAACTTGTGTCCACTCCTCAGGGTCAGGAGAAGTCCACTCAGCCGCTTCCACCATTCGATAGCTTCGAAGGGGAGTGAGTTCCAGATTTTCTCCCGCTTTGAGTGGAGGGGAGCTCCTCCCTGGTTTCATTCCCTGAAGGTCCAAGATTGGCCCTCACTGTTTTGGTTTCTGCCAGACAGGAAATCATTTCCCCCCAAGGACTGAAGTGTTTAGTCAACACAAACATATTAATAAGGTCAGTCCCTGCAATCTGATCTGCTCAACTCACAAAGGCACTGACAGCCCTGGGGCAGGACCTGTAGTCTCTCTTGGCCTGTGGTCTGAGGGCCCATAGTTTCTTAAAGTCTGTGAGCTTCGGCCCATAGCTTCCCTGGGTCTAGGTGTTTCTGGCATGGGTCTCCC
>NC_092742.1:99201637-99203393 GCF_047496795.1 Chiloscyllium punctatum | reverse complement strand
GTGTGTCTCTCTCTCTCTCGGCCTGTGTGTGTGTCTCTCTCTCTCTCTCTCGGCCTGTGTGTGTGTGTCTCTCTCTCTCTCGGCCTGTGTGTGTCTCTCTCTCCCTCTCTCTCTCTCTGCCTGTGTGTGTGTGTGTCTCTCTCTCTCTCTCTCTCTCGGCCTGTGTGTGTGTCTCTCTCTCTCTCTCTCTCTCTCTCCCGGCCTGTGTGTGTGTCTCTCTCTCTCTCTCTCTCTCTCGGCCTGTGTGTGTGTGTCTCTCTCTCTCTCGGCCTGTGTGTGTGTCTCTCTCTCTCTCTCTCCTCTCTTTCTCTCTCTGCCTGTGTGTGTCTCTCTCTCTCTCTCTCTCGAGGCCTGTGTGTGTGTCTCTCTCTCTCTCTCTCCTCTCTCTCTCTCTCTCTCTCTCTCTGCCTGTGTGTGTGTCTCTCTCTCTCTCTCTCGGCCTGTGTGTGTGTGTCTGTCTCTCTCTCTCTCTCTCTCGGCCTCTGTGTGTGTCTCTCTCTCTCTCTCGGCCTGTGTGCGTGTCTCTCTCTCTCTCTTTCAGCCTGTGTGTGTGTGTGTGTGTCTCTCTCTCTCTCTCTCTCTCTCGGCCTGTGTGTGTGTGTGTCTCTCTCTCTCTCTCCTCTCTCTCTCTCTCTCTCTCTGCCTGTGTGTGTCTCTCTCTCTCTCTCTCTCTCTCGGCCTGTGTGTGTGTCTCTCTCTCTCTCTCGGCCTGTGTGTGTCTCTCTCTCTCTCTCTCTTTCATTGTGTGTGTGTGTGTGTCTCTCTCTCTCTCGGCCTGTGTGTGTGTGTGTCTCTCTCTCTCTCTCTCTCTCGGCCTGTGTGTGTGTGTGTGTGTCTCTCTCTCTCTCGGCCTGTGTGTGTGTCTCTCTCTCTCTCTCGGCCTGTGTGTGTCTCTCTCTCTCTCTCTTTCAGCCTGTGTGTGTGTGTCTCTCTCTCTCTCTCTCGGCCTGTGTGTGTGTGTGTCTCTCTCTCTCTCTCTCTCTCTCTCGGCCTGTGTGTGTGTGTGTGTCTCTCTCTCTCTCTCTCTATTTCTCTCTCGGCCTGTGTGTGTCTCTCTCTCTCTCTCTTGGCCTGTGTGTGTGTGTGTCTCTCTCTCTCTCTCGGCCTGTGTGTGTGTCTCTCTCTCTCTCGGCCTGTGTCTCTCTCTCTCTCTCTCGGCCTGTGTGTGTCTCTCTCGGCCTGTCTCTCTCTCTCTCTCTCTCTCTCTCGGCCTGTGTGTGTGTGTGTGTCTCTCTCTCTCTCTCTGCCTGTGTGTGTGTCTCTCTCTCTCTCAGCCTGTGTGTGTGTCTCTGTCTCTCTCTCTCTCTCTCGGCCTGTGTGTGTGTCTCTCTCCCTCTCTCTCTCTCTCGGCCTGTGTGTGTGTGTCTCTCTCTCTCTCTCTCTCTCGGCCTGTGTGTGTCTCTCTCTCTCTCTCGGCCTGTGTGTGTCTCTCTCTCTCTCTCTCTGCCTGTGTGTGTGTGTGTGTGTCTCTCTCTCTCAGCCTGTGTGTGTGTGTGTGTGTGTCTCTCTCTCTCTCTCTCTCTCTCTCTCGGCCTGTGTCTCTCTATCTCTCTGCCTGTGTCTCTCTCTCTCTCTCTCTCTCTCTGCCTGTGTGTGTGTGTCTCTCTCTCTCTGCCTGTGTGTGTGTGTGTCTCTCTCTCGGCCTGTGTGTGTGTGTCTCTCTCTCTCTTGGCCTGTGTGTCTCTCTCTCTCGGCCTGTGTGTGTCTCTCGGCCTGTGTGTGTCTCTCTCTCTCTCTCGGCCTGTGTGTGTGTGTC